>NW_014580363.1:17126-17852 GCF_000485595.1 Priapulus caudatus | reverse complement strand
CACACACACACACATACACCCCTCCCCACACCCACACACACACACACACATACACCCCTCCCCACCACAGTACACATTCACGAACCTTCTAAGAACAGATTACGCGTAAATAACAAAACAGACAAACAGGCGAGCATTCCACCTGGATACCTATCAACGAGAGTGCGTTTATTCATAAAATGGTCAAATAAATAAACAAAAATTAATAAATAAATAAATGAAATAAATAAATAAATAAATAAATAAATAATAAATAAAATAAAATAAATGAATATATATATATATATATATAGTTCAGACAGACGTACTGCGCGCATAGAAACGTATGGAATCTATCATGCAGCGATCGCAAAACACACAGGAAATGCAGACCGATCGAGCATGCCAGAATACAGACGCATGCGGCTGATACATGCACACGATGGTTACAGGTAAACGAATAGAAGCTGCTACAGAAAAAAAAACGTGCAGGTGTAGAACGAGCAACGTGCCACTCAATAATTCACACAGTCGTCAGCGCTGAAATGGCAAAATATGAAACTCCAGCAAAATCCAATACTTCTTGAAATTGCGGCAACAATTCAGCGTTCGATTGGTGTCCGTGTGAACACACACAGGGGCGTGCATGCGTGCTCCCCCCCCCACCATCACCACTTCTCTATTCTTACTCGCTGCTCTCGCCAACTCTCTCTCTCTTTCTCTCTCTCTCTCTCTCTCTCTCTCTCT
>NW_014580363.1:0-9060 GCF_000485595.1 Priapulus caudatus | reverse complement strand
TCTCTCTCACAGACACACACTCTCTCTCTCTCTCTCTCTCTTTCTCTCCCTCTCTCACTTTTCACTCTCTCTCTCTCTCTCTCTCTCTCTCTCTCTCTCTGCCGTATTCACTTTCTCTTTCCCCTCTCCCAATCCCTATCTCTGTTATTCTCTTTTCCCTGCTATTTCTTATATATTTCCTTCCCTTCTCTCTCATTTCCTTCTCTCTGTCTTTCTCGGCATCTGGGGTAGAATCTCTCTCGACCTTGTCAATTGAAATTCACGAGACTTGATATTCCATAAACGAATTCACAAAGCTGTTTAATGAATCATGAATCACTGTACGGCCGAATCTAATATCAAGAGCTTACGTGAGAGGGAAAAAGAGAAGCGAAAGAGAGTGGGAAAGAGAAGCTCACGAGAGAGGGAAAAAGAAGCGAAAGAAAGAGGGAAAGAGATGCGAAATAGAGAGGGAAAGAGAGAGGGAAAGAGAAGCGAAATAGAGAGGGAAAGAGAAGCGAAAGAGAGAGAGAGAAAGCTAAGAAGAGGGAGAAAACGGAGAAAGAGTTAGCAATAGAATAAGAAAGTAAAACGGACGAGGGAGAGAGAGAGTTGAGAGATAGGGAGAATAAGAGAGAGCGATGGAGAGAAGAGAGAGAGAGAGATAGAGGCAAAGAGAGAAAGAGAGAGAGAGAGAGAGAGAGAGAGAGAGAGAGAGAGAGAGAGAGAGAGCGCGAGAGAGCGAACGGGAGAGAGAGCGGGAGAGAGAGAAAGAGAGAGTGTGTGTGTCTGAGAAAAAGAAAGCGAGGGAGAGAGAGCGAGAGGGCAAGAGATAGATAAATAGATAGAGAGAGACAAGCAGCTATAGCGAATAATGTATAAACACAAAAAAACGCGACCAAAAATCGACAACAAAATTTTTACAAAATCGAACGAAAATTTCGCGCCAACGTCGACGATGACGTCATCGGTCTACAGACGACAGATTGATGCTCGTGATTTTGGCGACAACAGCGCGGCGACGTTCATTCAGCGGCGACGGGATATTCACGGGGAGCACGCGCATGCGCACACGACAGAACGACGGAATTTATGCAGCATTGAAATGGAAGCAAGCGTCTCGATAATATAATACTGAAGTCTTTTTGCATTTCGGCTGGTTTCGTCTCACCTTATGCTGCTCGATTGCATATTTATTATGTATAACGTAATTATAAGATGATTGACTTATACTGATATTTATGAAGTATTATTATATTATACTTATTATAATATTTTATTATATTATATTTATTATAATATTAATATATTATATCTTATTAAAATTATATATATTATAGTTATTATAATCTACTCTATCTGTTATATTATCTATTATTTTTCACCTATATTGTTTCACCATAGCTACCATTATAGGTTTCTTGGTTTAATTAGGAACGTCAGGTTAGTGTGCTGGTAACTAGGGGATGAATACTCTTAGGCGGGGTATCTGGGGGGAGGGTGCTGCGTCGGAAGGCGAAAAAGTAAGGGGTATCTGCGTCATTGTCCACACGTGGACAGCGTCAGATAGCGTCAGGAACAGCGTCAGATAGCGTCAGATAGCGTAGTAACAGGCGTCGCGCATAGCCGGTAAGCGTACATGCGTCAGGTACAGCCGTCAGATTAGATAGTCCAGGTAGCAGGCGTCAGATAGCGTCAGATAGCGTCAGGTACAGCGTCAGATAGCGTAAGGTACAGCGTCAGGTACAGCGTCAGATAGTGTCAGGTACACATCCCCGCGTAGCGGGTTCAAGGGTTTTAACCAGCGGCCGTCCAGGTTACCCAAGGTCCGTTTCAAAGATAGCGGGGTAAGAGGGGGTTTTTTTCAACATTCGCCGGTCCCAAGGTACCAAAGCGGTTCCCAGATATGGTTTTGAAGGTAACACATCCGCGTCAAAACGATAGCGGGTCTCACACGCACTCAAGCCGGTTCATAAATACATCACGGTAGGTTTACAAGCGGCAAAGGGTCTCTACAATGCCGGTCCTCTCCCAGAATTGCCGTCAACGCGTTCAGGCGTCAGCAGTTTGCTCCACGCTAATCACAACCTCTGACGTGCGCGTCACGCTGCGCTCCAGCGTCAGGACCACGGCAGGCGCTATAAACGCGTTAACATGACTTGTCTCTCACTGCGTCGTCATTTGCGTCACACAGAGGGCCAGAGTCACGCTGCACGAGAGTCGGACAACGTCAGCTTGCGTCAGGCGGCTGGCGTTCAAAACATTAACCTTTCAACTACTACTACGGTCAACATGCGTCTCTCACTGCGTCGGCGTCTGCGTCATCATCTGCGTCACACAGGGGACCAGCGATTGCCCGGCGCGTGTCCTCCTGACTTAGTTCGGCGCGTTAGTCAGAATTGCCGCTCTGAAGGCTAATTGAAATAAACATCAACGGCGGAGCGGCAGCGCTTCCAGGTAATTTGTCGTTCCGATCTAATACGAATGGCAGACGCGACAAGATGTGCGAGCGCCTCCCTTACTGGCCGAGTCCCACAGATACCCGGATGGCAGATTAACATCTGTGCAGACGACCCAGCGCCGGGGTTACCCTGTCCATCCACGGGGACTTCGTCTAACGCTGGTGACGCGCGCGCGCTCTCCTGTTTAGATATACCCTGGTGACCTCAGGGCTTGCGCCCGGGGTTATATATACCCTGGGAGGGGCCCCGCGCGCATGCCCGCCCCTGTGGTAGATATACCTCGCTAGTGACCCACGTGCAGGGCTTGGCGCCTCACTTGCGCTCCCGGGGTTCTATATACCTGGGAGCGCGCCTGCCACGCCTGGTTAGGATATACCCTGGTGACCGCGCGCGCCGCACCGGGCTTAGTTTATAACTCTGGTGGCCGATAGGCAGTCGTACTTATTAAGTGGATTGCTTGCAGTCATACAATATCAAGAAATCCTTGGAGGAGCGCATAAACGAAGAAGGCGCGCCCGACGACAACAAACTAAGGCAGATAAACTAACGATAACAACACACAACAACAACGACGACGACGACGATGACCGAAACGAAGACGACGACGAGCCGACGAATGACGTGACGACGACGACACGACAATCACGAGTTACGACGACGACAACGACGGGCGGCGCGCGGCGGTGGCAAAAAAGCAACAAAGACCAAGCAAAGACAGAGAAGAGCAACAACACACACAACAACACCAAAGCAACAAGCAACAAAACAACAAACGGACAAAGCGGCAACAAGAACATAAAAAACACAACGCACAACAGAAACATACAAAAACAACACACTAACAACAACAACTAAACAAGCAACAACAACAACACACAACAACAATAACAACAACAACAACAACACACACACCAACAACAACGACAAAACAACTAACCATACAACACACAAAACAGACAAGGACGGCGGAACAAGAAACAAAGAGACACACAACAGCAACAAAAAAACAACAACAACTAACAACAACAAGAACACAACAACAACAACGACAACACCACAACAACACAACAACGCAACAACACAACAACAACGAACCCAACAACGACAAACATCAACATGACACGATAACAATATAAACGAGATGACGATGTGAATCATGAACCGATTAAAAGGCTAAGACGCCCGACGACGACAACAGGATGACGAGAACGCCGACTACGATGACGCCAACGACGACAACGGATGACGCGACGACCGACGACAATGACGCCGACGATGAAGCGATGACGCGACAATGAGCACGAGCGACATCAAACATTACATTAACAGCATACAGTGTTCTAATAATCCAAACCATAAACAAAGTAATAATTAATGAATAATAAATAACATAATGCGAGCCTGCTTCTACTTCGGCTCCATGGGATTCCTCCCTTACTCTCGGTGGAAGGCTGTTCATTGGCTTCAGACTCTCCTGGCGGGAGGAACCTTTTAATGGATGAAGACCTCAATCTTGTTGTTGTGTGTCCACGTAGCGGGAGACCTTGACAACATTTAGACTGGGTTCTCTGTCAACCACTCTCTGTTCTCATCTGGTCCCAGATCTTCTCTCACTCATTCGGTCGTCTCGGAAATTGTCCCAATTCCTCCGACTCTCTCGGAATGCTCCTGCGTCCGCTCCGCTGAGGCGTCGGGGTTGCTGGCTTGTTTTGTTGGTTGAGATAGAAGAGAGTCCGCTCGTTTTTCTACTCGTCTCTCTCTCTCTCGTCTCCTCCTCGTCTTCCGACGCGTCATCGCGCGCTGCGTCGATCTCTCATTTTCTCTCTCTATCTGCCCTCTCTCACCTTCTCTTTCTTTCTTCAGTTTCTCTCTCGTCCCGTCTCTATATTTTTGTTTCCCTCTCGTCGTCTCTTTTCTCTGTCTGTCTCCTCTCTTTAGAACTCGCGTCGTCTCTCTCTCGTTCATTCGTCTTCCTCTCAGGCCTCTCTAATCAGTTCCTCTCTCTCTTCTCTCTTCTTTTTTCTTATCTCAGTTTTTTTTCCTCTCTCTCTCTTTCACTCTCCATCACTTGGTTCTCTCTCTCCCGCTCTCTCTCGCTCCTCATCTCGCTCTCTCTCTCTCTCAGGGGCGGTCCTCTCTCTCTCTCTCTTTTCTCTCACTTTTTCTCCCTCTCTCTCTCCCTATTTCTCTCTATTTCTCTCTCTCTCCTTCACTGCCTTTGTGCTTTTCACATGCTACGCCACCTGCCGCCGCTGCTGCTGCTGCTACTGTTGCTACGACCTGAAAACGATAAACAGCTAATGTTATAAAACATATACATAATTCACGGTAGAAACTAACCAGCTCTCCACTCTAGAATAGTTTTCATTCAAAAAACGTCGGCAAAGATTTTCTTCCATTACTACATCGGTGGTAATACTGCCGCAGCTTTGCCAGCTATAAACACTCTCACTGACAACAATAAATTATTGTCGCGACATTTGAAAGCAGCAGACGAGAGCACGCACGTGCGCGTGTGTATCGCAAATTGTTGCTACATTCATACCTGGGGGACCATGAGGGTGCGGTAGGGGCCGTGTGAGACTCAGAATTGATATTTTCCGTTTTTCTTGATTTTCCCGCGTAAAATTTCGTTTCGTTTTTTCGGCGACTCGCGACACGCGTGGACCGTCAACAGGCCCACCTCCCCGCGCCGTCCCTCTGGACCCAGCCCCCGATTTTTTTTATCCGGCGTTTGCTATAGGTCTCGTTGACGCGGCAGCTCGCTACACACGCCAGACCCGCCCACAACCAATATATATGATATACTATACCTACCTAGGTACGTACTACTATATATATATATATAGGTATATATGTTTATAATATATTAATATCATTATATGAGCACTATTCTGTAAGGTCATGTTCTGGGTGGCGTTGTGTGTTGGCTTTCACCGTGCGGTGTTTTCGTTAGCATCTTGTTACACTGTTCTTCTCCGGTCTTCGTAACGCGCATGCTGTACGTCGAGTTTTTCGTAAATATTACCCCCCCGTCCGGCACGCCGCTTGCACCTTCGGATTACATCCCAAATGCGATTTTTATGATATTTACACGTGGGCCAAGGCTTTTTATTATATATTAGTGCTGGTTGTCAAATGTTTTATTGTGATCATCGTTATGGTAAGGCCATAATTGGATAGTCTCATATGGTTAATTTTAGCCGTTTGCATTTTATAGCCTTGATGACGAGGCGATATCTTGTAAAGTCTTGCTGTAAAATTTTAACAGCTCTTTTCCCCGCCGCCACCCGGCCTTTTATTTTAGTTTTTCCGATATTGTAATTTAATGTCTACTCATCGGGTGTGCCGTGTCCCGTGTGGCGGTGTGTTCGCGTGCGTCGCGTCGTGTGTTGCTTCGAGTAATCTTCGTAAAGCATATTATAACCAGAATTATTACTATTGCACTCACGCAACGACCTAAATTAGTGACTATTAATAACGCGGCTCGCCGCCACCGGCGACCCGCGCCGGGCGCAGCCCGCCAGCCCACGCCCACTCGAGCCGCCCGCGCCGGCCCCCCCGCCCCCAGGCCCCGCCCCGCCCCGCTCGCGGCCCCCTCTGCGTCCCGCCGCGGACCGGCCCCAACCGGCCCCGCGCCCGGCGGGGCCCCCGGACCCCCGGCCGCCCGGTGGTGGCGCGGGTGGCGGCGGGCCGCGGCCGCGCCCTTTCATTCGAGAATTATAAAACAAGATAATCGCATCATCATGTTATATATACCGCATCAATTCACGTGCGATCGAAATCTAAGCCCCTTCCTCTCGTTTCTGCCCTACGGGTCCACTAATACAGGGACTAGGGACACATACTACCTAACATAATACTAGCCGACCCGCCCGGCGTCCAGTTCTCCCCCCCCCCCCCCCTCCGCCATTGTCGTCAAGCAGTGAGTCCCGCCATTAATTCAAACATCACACAGGGAGTAACATTCCATGGCGCAGTTCACACACTTAGCAATGCGCCCGAGTGAACATGAGACGCCATAAAAGATTTTTACATACGGACAAGATATGTACGGGATTATTAGAATAAGGACCGCGTAGAATCTACGATCAACATTTATTACTGGCGGGCAGCCCGTGAGTCCACGCTGAAAAAATAAAGCAGGCACGGACGCGCAGGCGCACACACACACACACACACACCCACACACACACCCACACACACGACGCGCGCGCACAACACACACACACAGGTGACCACACTCGCGCACACCAACCGCGGCGACACACACACACACGCACAATGCTCACACACACACACACACCACCACACAGCACACACACGCACCACACATCACACTGCAACGCACATCGCACACACACACACAAACACACATCACACACACACACACAGTGGCACACACAACACACACCACACACATGTATGTATATGTCATATGATGGGAATTCCTTTGTAAATCAGAAGAAGATAATACTAATCATTCCTATTAGTCTACTTCTGATTGTATGTAGAGAAGTTGATAGCGGCTGGGTATATTCGGCCGACATAGATATATACTTCGGCGGAGAACTAAGCAGCGGGATAACCAGGCAGCTGAGAACGCACTTTGTTAGGGTTAGGAGATTGAGCATCTGAGGCAGTAATTCTTGATGTCTAAATGCCAATTGATCAGATCCGGTCCCCGATATGCACCGCTGCGACCCTCTTTGCCCATTTCTACGGTTTTTATAACGAATTTACCATAATATAAAGTACTCTTTATCAGACAAACTAGCCGCTAAACATATTGTATGGTAAACATATGTGATATGTTGTGTGTGGTGTGTGTTGTGTGTGTGGGGTCGCATGGCTGGCGCTGCTCTGTTGCGTTGCGTCGCGTGCGTTGCGTGTGTTTTTTTTTTTTTATTTTTTTTTTTTTTTTTTTTTTTTTTATTTTTTTTTGTTTTTTTTTTTTTTTTTTTATTTGTTTTTTTTTTCACTTTATTTTTTTTTTCTTTTTTTTGGTTGGTAAGAAAGGGCAGGGTACCGGATCTCCCCGCGGCATCGACCCCTCTTGCCTCGGACGGATCTGCTGCAAGCGATATCCGGCGCGAGTTCGCGCTCCAAACCGCCGCCCCGGGGCGGGCAGCTTTGGCAATTTCGGCTGCCTCTCCCAACGCGCAGTACTTTCCGTTCCTTTCTACGGGTTCTTGAAGCCGGCTTTTTCCGTTCTTCATGCTGCCTAGTTCTGCGCATTGCACGAGGGATTACCGAAAAGTCTCCCAATTTGTTGTTCGGCGTATAGGCGGCCGGGCGCTTTCTTTGCGCTGTAAAACGGAGTTTTTTGTTTCACGATTGTAACAATATAAGCCTGCATGCGCTAGCGTTGACTGGCTTGAGCTTAGAAGATCGCGATAATAAGGTAACAATAGAAACATTCTCGCTATTCGTAATGAATCCAGTTTACAGTTAGTTTCATTTCACTCTTATCCTTGCTATTAGTACTCGTATGGCACTAGTTACAGACTCCTCATCAAAACTAAAGATTTCAACGAATGGTGAGAAGTGCCTTAAACTGTGAACAGTGGGGAAGCTTGAACTGTAAGTGTTTTCCGTAAGAATTCACGTGAAATTCCGGAGTGCTCCGACTACCGGACGGGCCCAAGGAATAGAGAACATGGGTCCCAAAATAAAAAATAAACCAATGTGCCTGTACATCGTGATTCTACAAAGGCAACCTATATAAGTAGATATCTAACAGCATCCCCCAATGCGAAGCTCGATTGTACCTCACCTACGAATACTTCTATTACTAGTCAAGTACCTGTTACAATCATTACTGTAAGTACTACTACTACTAGTACTACCCTAAGTACAGGCTACTTTAGTACTTAGTATACTACTAGTTACTACACAGGAGGCTAATAATGACACTGTGTTCGTACCGTACTAGTAAGTTACTAATACTAATATTAATAATGACGACTCCTGTTAGTGTTACTCGTACTCTAATATATAATAAAATTATGCTAACTAAATACGAAATCTATTTACTACGCAACTTCTTCATCGTTTCTATAAGGGCATAGCCTACCTCTTCCTATGACACTATTATTGCCGAGTTTCCTCGTAAATTTTCCGATTCGAAATCCTACGTCAACGTACCTGCCGCTGCCCATTGTCTCGGCGGCGCGACGACTGTTGCAACGCTTACACTTGAATATAATATAGGCAGGGTGGAAAGCGTGCTGCCCAAATCGCTCGACGCTCAATTCATTTTGAACTTTGCACAAGGCACGAATACACATTCAACAGCTCCAATATCTTTCGTTTGCAGGTCTTGACAACGTATCTGTCCCTTGTTATAAAAATAAAAACATAAGTCTCTGTTCGTAAACCGACGCTGTGTCATGCGAAATCACACAAAGACTGACGAAATTCTGCGCGTTCGCGTGAGAACACTTGCCGGCCGTAATGGAAAATGGCTGTGCGCGCCGCACAAGGACTTGCAACACGTTTTTGCAACGTTCCAATGGCGAGGTTGCTCGTACTGGGAGTTGGAAAAAGCAGTGCGCCGTCCTGCGCCGCCTATTAAGCCATAGCTTAGCTGGTTCACTTCGCAAATTGGTTAATCGAG
>NW_014580362.1:17273-17858 GCF_000485595.1 Priapulus caudatus | reverse complement strand
ACGCGCCATATATGATTTGCGCGCCAGTAGTCGAAAGCTAGACTGACTCCAAACGTCTGCGGTCCGCCGTCAGTGTGATTCTCAACGACGCCCGGTGTCAGTCTTGAGTAAATCTGTAGATTAATAACGGTCTGATGGTCGGATATAATAACAAGCATTTGCCCGGCGGGGACAACGCGGCAAGGTGTGCGCGGTAGCATCGATCCAGTGATGATGACCTTAACGCAAACGCTGAAGGTCATAGACGGTTAAACATCATGTTACAGCAAGCAGAGCCATAATGATTGTCCCATAGAAATCGATAGACAACTATCTATTGTTGTCTATCTATTTCTATGGATTGTCCTATCCATATCATATCATCCATGGAAAGTTTGCTGCCACATATCGAGCGTATATAACTGCCAGCGTGTGGTGTTCTTACGGGCGCTGTAGATCGCTGTACGTGTTTCCTGCTATTCGACCGCATTCCCTCGCACGTGTGCGCGCGCGTACGCGCGTCTGTGTGCGTGTGTGTGTGCGTGTGTGTGTGCGTGTGTATGAGTGTGTGCGTGTGCGTGTGCGTGTGTGTGCGCGTGCGTGCGT
>NW_014580362.1:15311-15541 GCF_000485595.1 Priapulus caudatus | reverse complement strand
GGTAACTCGAGAGAATCACGGGATAAAAATGGCTTCATTCGATACAGTACACTCGAATTATTAAAGGTCAGAGATAAAACACTTACGCAGACGCAAGTACACGCACGAAAGAAAGCACGCATGTGAACGCGCGCGCACACACAAACACGCGCGCGCACACACACCCACGCACGCACGCACGCACGCACGCACGCACGCACGCACGCACACACACACACACACACACACAC
>NW_014580362.1:8739-14244 GCF_000485595.1 Priapulus caudatus | reverse complement strand
CACACGCACACGCACGCACAAGCACACGCACACGCACACACACGCAGACACACATACACATACACATACACATGCGCATGAAAACGCACTCTTTCGCAGATGCGCGCACACGCACGCACGCTCATGCAAGCACACACAAACATACAAAGGCACGCAGCCACACACTTAAAAACGCACACACACACACACAAATGCGCAAATACGCACACGCGCACGCAAGCACAGGTATACACGCACACATGCACGGGCGAGCACGCATGCACGCACGCACGCACGCACGCACGCACGCACGCACACCCGTGCTTACGTACGTGCGCACGCAGTTATAAACGTGAATTATCAACAGATAGTTTTGATCTTGTTCAGTATTGGTTATTGGCGGTTAGATAGGCCGCCTAGGCGTACTGTTCATATGTGTCTCTTATATGAGATTTGCAGACAGGGGGAAACAGCTGTTTTTGAAGGGCGGGCTTCCCCCGGTAGAGAGTATTATGTAGCCCCCTCGTTTTTGTCATGATCATCACCTCGGGGGGGGGGGGGGTAGAAGAAGGTGACTGCTGCCCACTAAATTTTGGATGATAAAACTATATATATACAGACTATAAAATGCATATAGAAAAATTGTGAAACTTGATGCAAGTAAATTCGTGCAAATGTAGATATTATTGCCGATAAATGCCAGTACTATAATAGAAGAAAATGAATTAACCCTTCAGGCCCTAATCCAGGTTTATTTTCTTGAACCCGTTAAATGTATTACCTTAGTTGTCACACGAAAATTTGCTTCCCTTCAAAAATGTGTACAAGTTACGCCCCCTGAATATTCACTTATAGTCATGTAGGCCTACTATGTAATGTTAACACGTTTCTCCTCTTGGTCACCTCCCCCCACCCCACATGTTCAGGTCACGGAAGGATCTGCTAAGGAAACAATCAGTAAGGTCGTTCTGCTTTGGATCAGGATTCACGAGAGATAGCCATAGTAATTTTAACTTTGGCTACATAATTTTACAACCAACAAAAATTAGTCGACAAATGTATTATTCACCACCTCCCTGCTATATTATTAGACCCCACCAGCTACGCCATTCCACTTTAACTGCTGCCCCCCCCCGTCCCTACCCACCGACGTTCATTATTCAAAGCATTCACTTCACCTTTTTTAGAGGGAAATTCATTACCATCGAGTTGATATTTACATTTGATTATTTGGTATTGTTTATTGATCGGCATACGGTAGAATATATTGCTCTTAACTCGTTTCCGATCTCCCTTTTCTTCTAGGAACACGCGGCTGACAGACAGACCTTCTACAACGTGCTAGTCTTCACTACGATCGTGGCGCCCCCATGCGGACCTTCATCAACAACAGCAACGACTTCTCCATTATGTTATGTGCGATACTAAGAAACTAGCTTAAGTGTACTAAGTGAAGCTTACTGTATGCTCTGCCTCATCTCCTAAAACTAAGTTCCATCTCCTGCTCATCAGTTTCATCTACTATCTCTCAGTTTCATCTACTATCAATCAGTTTCATCCACTACCCCTCAGTCTTATCTATTGCCCATTAGTTTCATCCACTAACCCTCAATTTCATCCACTATTCTTCAGACTTATCTATTACACATTAGTTGCAATAGCAGGACCGTAGGCCGAGCAAACTCTTCGGGGGGGGGGGACGCAATATTTCATGACATAGGTGTGTAATGATGACAGGTTTGTAGCGAACATTGCACGAGGGGTGGGTCTTTTTCATCGGGTGGGCTTTTGGAGCCAACCACTTGGCATGCAGAGGCGTATTCAGGTTTTTTTTTTAAGTGAGCACTGCGAAAAATGAGGTTGTGGAACCCCCAGTGGGTGGTGGATCCAGGGGCTTTCCCGCGAATAACTGTTTTTTTAATTTTAATCCGGTGCAATTTGCAATTTGCAATTCCTTAGAAATCACGCCTGTTTTGAAGGAAACACACAACAAAACGTACTCATATTATTTGACCGGCTACATCTCCCCTTGAGTCCGTGCATGGTCTATGTACTGCATCAACATGATCATGCCACAGAAACACTACATTTTTGTAGAATATTTCACTTGGGAATGAACTGTGTACAATAAGGTACAAACTAGGGCAAAAACGTCAATAATTGTAATAAGTATATCTAACAGCATTTAACATTACGTAAGCTAATTTTTTGGTTTTGCTCCAAAATCTAGGGGCAGCTGCACCCCCCCCCCCCAACCGATTCCGAAGCTACGGCCCTGCTACCCCTTAGTTTCATCTAGTAACTCTGTTTCATCTACTAACCCTTCACTCTTATCTCATACCCTTCACTCTTATCTCATACACTTCACTCTTATCTCATACACTTCACTCTTATCTCATACACTTCACTCTTATCTCTACCGTTCACTCTTATCTCATACCCTTCAGCTGCTTATGCTCAGTACCCTCTACTCTTTAATCTCATACGCCTCAAATCTTATCACATACCACTTACTGTTATCGGTCATACCGTTCACCTTATCTGCATACACTCTCAGCTCTTATCTCATACGGCGTTCACTCTATCTCAATACGCCTTCACTCACTTCATGCTCCATACCGAGTTCACTCTTATCTCGATAACCCTTCAGCTCTTATCTCATACCGTTTCAGCCTTATCTCATACGCGTTCACATCTTAATCTCATACGTTCACTCTTATCTCATACCGCTTCACTCTATCTCATACGCCTTCACTCTTATCTGCATACCCTTCACTCTATCTCATACCGTTCACTCTTATCTCATACCCTCACTCTTATTCTCATACCGCTTCACTCTTATCTCAACCGTCACTCTTATCTCATACACTCACTGTTATCTCATACCCATTCACTCTTATGTCAATACCGTTCACTCTTACCCATCTCATGACACTTCACTGTATCTCAGTAGCCCTTGCCACTCTATCTCATACCGTTCACTCTTATGCTCATACACTTCACCACCCCGATCTATCTCATACGTTACTCTTATCTCATACACTTCACTACTTACTCTCATACGGCCTCCGACTCCTTGATCCTGCAATACCGTTCACGGCATCTTATCTCATACCGTTCAACTCTTATCTCATACACTTGCACTGACTTAATGCTCATACCAGTTCACTCTTATCTCATACCGTTCACTGCTATCTCAATACACTCTCACGCTTATCTCATACACTTCACTCTTATCTCATTACGCTTCACTCTACCTCATACACTTCACTCTTACTCTCAACGCCTTCACTCTTATCTGCAATAACCGCTTCACTCTTATCTTCCATACCGGGTTCACTCTTATCTGCATACAACCTTCATCTGTTATCTCATACGCCTTCACTCTTATCTCATACGTTCACTCTATCTCACACACTTCACTGTTCTATCTCATACGTCTCACGCTGAACCTCATACCGTTCACTCTGATATCTCATCACTTCACCTATCTCATACCCTACTCTTATGCTCATACCTCACTCTTATCTCATACATTCACTCTATATAGCTCATACCCTCAGCTCTTCTCATACCGTTCACAGTTCTTAATGCTCGATACCAGTCACTCTTATCCTGCATACCACTTCACGTCTTTATCTCATACACTTCAGCTCTTTCTCCACGCGTTCACTCTTACCTCATACACTTTCACTTGCTATGATCATACCCTTCCCACTCTTATCTCGATACCGTTGCACTCTATCTCAACCGTTCAAGCTCTTCATCTCATACGCCTCATCCTTATCTCATACCACTTCACGCTTAACTCATACCCTTCACTACTTATCTCATACCGTTCACGTCTTATCATCATACCGTTCAACTCTATCTCATACCCCACACTCCCTTCACCTCTTATCTCATACGCGCTTCACTGCTTTATCTCATACGCCTCACTCTTATCTCATACCCTTCACTCTTATCTCATACACTTCAACTGTTATCTCCATACCGTTCACTGCTATATCTCATACACTTCACGTCATTATCTCATACAGTTCACTGCTCTATTCATAGCGCCATTCACTCTTATTCATACCGTTCACTCTTATCTCATACGCCTCACTCTTCATCTCATGACCCGTTCAGCTCTATTCATACCGTTGCACTGCTTATCTCAATACCGTTCCACTCTATCTCATGAACCGTTCACTCTTATTCATACCCTTCAGCTCTTATCTCATAGCGCTTCACTCTTTATCTGCCTAAAGCGTCACTCTTATCTCACATACCCTCACTCTTACTCAACCCTTCAACTCTATCTCATACGTCGTTCACTCTTATCTGCATACACTTCCACTGTTATGCATCATACCCTTCACTCTTAATCTCATACGTTCACATCTTTAAATCTCATACACTCTTCAAGCTGTTATCTCATACCCTTCACTCTATCTGGCATACCGTTCACTCTATCTATATAAAAAAACTTCACTCTATACTCTATACCGTTCATCTTATCTCATACACTTCACTGCTTATCTCATACCGCTGGGCACTCTTAGTCTCAATACCCGTTCAACTCTTATCTCATACCGTTCACTCTATCTCATACATTCACTCTTATCTCATAACCGTTCACCTCTTATTCTGCAATACCGTTCACTCTTATCTCATACACTTCACGCTTACTCATACACTTTGCACTCTATCTCCATACCGTTAAACTCCTACCTCATACACTTCACTGCTTATCTCATACCCTTCAACTCTTATGCTCATACCCTTTCACTCTATCTGCATAGCCGTTTCACTCTTATCTCAAATACCGTTCACATCTTATCTCATACACTTCACTCTATCTCATAACTTCCTCTATCTCTACGTTCACCTTACCTCAATACACTTCACTACTTATCTGCAATACCCTTCACTATCTATCTCATACCGTTCACCTCTGTATCTCATACGTTCACTCTTATCTCAATACCCTCAACGCTTGATCTCATACCCTTCACCTTATCTCATACGCCTTCACTCTTATCGTCATACCGTTCACTCTTATCTCATACCCTTCACTCTTACTCATACCGTTACTCTTAATGCTCATACCCTTCACTCTTATCTCATACCACTTCACTCTTATCTCATAACCGTATCACTGTTATCTCATACAACTTCACTGTTATCTCATACCCGTATCACTCTATCTGCAATACACTTCAGCTGTTACTCATAGCCGTTCACATCTTACTCTGCATACCGTTCACTCTTAATCTCATACCACTTCACTCTTTATGCCATACCGTTCACATCTTTATCTCATACGCCTTCAGCTCTTATACTCTACCGTTCACTGCTTATCTCATAGCCCTTCACTGCGTTATCTCATACCGTTCACGCTTCTTATCTCATACACTTCACTCTCTATTCATACCGTACCATGCTATCCATACCCTTCCATGTTATGGCTCATATCGTTCCACATCTTATCTCATACCGCTTCACTCTTATCTCATACCGTTCACTCTTATCTCATGACCT
>NW_014580362.1:0-8729 GCF_000485595.1 Priapulus caudatus | reverse complement strand
TGCTTCCAAATCTACGACCATGGTCACCAGTGAATCAATTCACTAATGGCCAACGACTGCCATCTAGCGGCGAGCTTTGCTGCAAATTATAACTACATTTTACGTGACATTTTTGCTGCAAACTACGTACTTACGACAATATAGAATTGAATTTTAAGCGAGTGAATTGGCTCTAACGTTAATAAAATGGTTTAAATGCAACACATTTCCTATCTATATCATTAAAATGTCTAGTCAAATACTTCAAACATTGAACTACTGATGTCTAAAAACGAACTCAATGGAAAACTACTCTGAATTCGATTAACAACATACGAATGGTAACAAGACAGTTTCACGTTAACGTAGTGCATCATTGCAATAGCAGTCCTGGCTTCAACGATTTTATGCACTCACGCCTCCCGTCAGCTTGATGATGTGTCTATGTCTTCACAAATATTCATTTTACATGATATGCTGGCTCATTGCCGGCGTGTGCTGATCCGTGGGTGTGGCAGTGTTACGCAGCTTCTCAGCAGAAGTGAGTTTGAAGTCCTGGTTCTTGGTTCCTTAATCCTTGTTCCGGTTCCTTCCTGGTTCCGTGTTCTGTAACAACAGTAAAGACAAAAGTGAAATGATTAAGTGCGAGATTATTAATATGTAAGTATAGGTGATTAAGTTAATGAGCAACCTGTTAGGAGGCATTATAACGAATCATATCAGTCAACTCATTTATGGATATTTCATATAATATACATTTCTATTAGGACTGTCATCGATACCAACGCCGTCGATGTATCGTGATGGATTTGCATGCGATATTGATATTGAAAAAAATTCCAGAATAGCGATCCGATACAGTAAAATAGTATTAGTAAAAAACCGTTTTGCTCTAGTGTTGTTACCTTACACCTCATAGGTTATTCTGCTGAAATATGAGCGGGTATTCTCTACTGCAGGCGGTGTTTTTAACCGAGGGAAGGAGAGTTTGGTGCCTGACAATGCCAACATATTAGTTTTTATTTACACTATAACTATACAAAGTATAGAAGCATAGCGCTGCTTCGGAGGAGACATATTGTGACCTAACTTCCTAAGATGGACTACCGACTAGTGGTGCTGTATCTTTAGTTTATGGATGAGCTAGCTTTACTGAGCTTCCTGGTGGATTTAATAGACGTGGAGTCATTCTGTCACATTCTGTTCGTTCTATTTCATTTTATTCACGTTGCAATATAAATATATAGGTTTAAATTAACTCTTTAGGTGTATTCTTTCTTTTTAGTTGCTTAAACTAGGCGTTGCATTCCTAGCAGAGAAACATTAGTCCCATGCAATGTAGCGTCAAGTGTACTAATTTAAGTTCAAAATTACAGCAAAGGCTACCACCATACATCCCAAAAAGGAATTTGAAACATTATATTTATATTATACGAATTGGATAGAATCGAATCAAAATATTGGAAAACACTATTTTGATAATCGAATCGAAATATTTTCATATCAATGACAGCTCTAACCTTTTATGTCCAATCTCAACTATAACAGCCCAGACAGACCAAAATTAATTTATTAAAACCATAAAATGGAAAATTTTGATAATGGCAAACAACTACCTTACTCCCTTTCTCCCTCTCCATCCACTCTGTCTCTCTTTCTCTCTCTCTCTCTCTCTCTCTCTCTCTTCTCTCTCTTTCTCTGTCTCTCTCTCTCTCGACACACACGCACATGCATGAATGCACGTATGCATACATGCACACATATATGTATGCACCCCCTATTCCTCACCCTCTATCAAACACTCTCACTATATGCTGCTCTTTACTCTAATACATGCCCACAAGACACGCTCTTCTCTAAGACACGGACAGAAACTACTCACTGTGTATTGCTGGTTTAAATGATAAGCATGCATGGTGTTTGAATGGAGGAAAAGACATCTTGCTCCAATCCCAGCCTTATGACTCAACACTCTGGCACCAATTATCCCTCTTCCATCTGAAAACACATACCTTCAAAGTGACAGAACATGTATAGTTGGTTAAAATTAGTTAAAATTGTTAAGTTTGGTTCTGTCAACCAGATAATGTCTTATATTGATCACTGAATTTGACACAAGCACGTTTATATCTATATATTGCAATTGACTGAATTAGATTTGCTTGTGCTGTAATGACTAAAAAACAACAAGTTACCTATGATCAGACATTCCTCTTTTGCTTCCTCTTCATTGTTGAAGTCATCATCTTGGTCGTTGCCCACATCGTCATCATAGTCTATTTCTTCTTCTTCTTCTTCTTCTTCTTCGTCGTCGTCGTCCTCGTCGTCAGCGGCGTTTCCTTAGAACTTCATTTTCATTTTTTTCTTCTTCTTCTTCTTCTTCTTCTTCATCTTCCTTGGGTCTCTAGCAGATATTTAGCTGGAGAAAGACATTTACCTTCTTTGATGTGGATTATCTTGTAGAGCAGCACTCCTTTAGCTATGTGTCTCCTTCCCTCCAATTTTGTTATGTTCAATGCTGTGTTCAGTCCATCTCCACTATATTAGACATCTTCACCGTAACCCTGGCACGGGAGGCTAAACAGGTGCTATGCCTTGCCTAAGGACAACCTGTAGCTAGGGGCGGCAAAGGAAGCTTATCTCCTCACTAGTGACAAAGTCACTCCCTTCTCCAAGCAAACCTTCCATAAAATGCCTTGCTCATGGGCACAACAGAAGTGATCAAGGTGGGACTCCAAACTCCAGACTGTTCAGCCTGAAGTCCTGAGCGCCACAAACTTGGCCTGCTCTTTCCAGGTGGTTCTTGCACGGTAATGACGCTGTCTCCATAAGTAGTTAACGTCTCGTAGGCGCCAAAGTCCCTGGCGAGCAAAACTCGAACTAAACCGCGCAACCGAATTTTCCGCGCGGTTAACAACATATAGACACAAACACCTGAGTACATTGTTGGTACATTATCGGTGAGGAGAGCCCTGCGCGCGCCCGGCTGCGACATGCGTACGTTTGCGCATGTGGCCGGGGATAATTGCGCGTGCCGGAACGAAGCCGACTCGCGGAGCCGAGCAACAGCCCACACGAGTCGCGTGAGTGCGACGCCACGGGAGCGACCAACTCTACCCAAATTTAGTCCCAAAATATGGCAGCACGTATAAGATTGTAGCTAGGTACATATATAACCGTTATATATCACACACGTATTTATATATATCCGTACACTGTATATACCCTTGTAGCTAGGACATGAATATTGTAATTGCGGGGAGTACAGTTGCGCGCTACGCACGCCCTATGTATCGCGCCCGCCCTAGCATCGATGACGTCATTCAACCTATGCGATTGTGCCAGGGTAAACCTGCGAGCCGGACACCCCAACCCTAACTCCCATGCTCTTGGGAGGGGGGAGGTGTGATTTCCCATGCTCTGACCAGCTAAGGTGTTGTCTCACCCCCCTGGCACACGCAAACGTAAACCCATCCTGACACACCCTCTGAACTTGATTCCTAAAGGGAGGAAGTCCGCGATGGTGACTGTCGTCGGAGGCCACGCGCTGGTGATTGACACGATGCTGCTAGCCCTATATTGAATGCTTAATTTAGGGGCGGCGCCCGTATCCAAGGCTATTATCTACCTATGGTTATATATGCTGCTGGCCATACTGTAGTAAGAGTCCAGTGCATCACTACACCTGTGCACGTACTCCTACCCGAATCCTGCTACATATACGTGTACCGAAGAGGCGGTATATGGAGTGAGGGCTGCGACAGATGGCGTATACCCGGGGGTACAAATCCGCACGTCCAGCGGCTGTGCAAAGCGTAAGTTTGCACGTACGGCCTAGGAGAAGATGTAGGTGTGATGCAGCAGCACTGGTATGGCCGCATTGGCTATACAGGCTTCCTTCTGTTTGGGACACTTGGCATTACTTTGCTGGAGAAAGATGCTGCTGTTAGGGGCTTCTTGGTTATTCATTATCTTCTATATATAGCAGTACTTCTTTGACTGTGTCTCTCCTTCCCACCAGTGTTGTATTTATTATGCGTATTCCGGTGTTGAATAACGTTAACACCAATATCAGCTTAGCTCCGACTGCAACGAACAAGTCCCAGCACACCCCACTACTGTGTGCCCATCTCTGCTGTCAATCGTTGTACCAAGATGTCTCTCCAGTTGTATTCCTTGTACTAGCACCCGTCACATGTGAGATTGTCTGTACATGGCGCAGCCTGTAAATCACAGAAGTGGATTAGTAAAGAGCGTAGCTTATCGTCCTGACTTACACATGCCGCTTCCCGTTATCGCTGCTTCTCTCTTGCAGTCTCACTTTTTTCTCCTTCATGCCCTACCTCCCTGTTCTCTATTTCCTTTTTTTCTCTGTATCAATCTCTGCCATCTCTCTTTCATCTACTTTCTCATGCTCCCTCTCCCCCTGTATTTCTGCCTTCTGCTTCTCTTTCTCTCTCTCCCCCTCTCTCTCTTTTGCTCTCCCTCTCTCTCTCGCTCTCTGTTTTTTTTTCTCTCTTTCTCTCTCTCTCTCTATCTCTCTCTCTCTCTCTCTCACTCTCTCTCTCGTGCTCTCGTGTTTCTCTTGTGCTTTCTCTTCTCTCTCAACTTTATGTGTCTACACATAATGTGTGTACTTGTTGGTCGATAAAAAAGTGTCAGCTCTTATTTTACATAACTTAACGCTAATCTGCTATGATAAGGGTTGTGGGTATACGATAGTATAAAAATGTAGTAAGTTTGCAGTTATCTTTACCCATGCAGCCCTTCACCCAGCCACAGACTGTTCAAAAACTGGGCACATCCTGTGGCAGAGTGAAGGGCTTTACGGGTAAAGCTAGTTTGTAGTAACATAATAGGGCTCATCTTATCTTAGGCCAAAAAAAAAAATACCTGTGTTTCCGGTTTCCCGACCCTACCTAGTTTTTACACCCGACCCTACAACTTTTTATCCATATTTTTCAAAATAAAATTGAAAAAAAAAAAAAAAACTGAAAATCCGATAGAAATTGAGTAAGTTGATCAACCCATACGCACGCTGATGGCCCCGATAGCGTTTATAGCGCATGGGAGACAACTCGCGCAAGCCACGTGAAATACCGCCGTGTCACGCGAGATCGTCGCACGTGTAAACAAGACAATAATGGCGATTACAAAAAAAAAGATTTGGAAAAAAAAAAAGTTAAAGCCTACCTACCCTACCTATTTTTTTTCAGCATGAAATCGGAAACACAGGTATTTTTTTGTTTGGCCTTAACACAGTCAATATAACTTCACTGTTCAGACACACTGCGGGTTAAGAAAAGTATCATCTTGAATTTCCATGTGTCACCAGGGTTCAGTGATGCCCACGCTTCAAACCCTAGCACACAGGTCACCAGCAGCTGAATAACCAGCATCGTAGTAACTAATACTGTTATTGTTTTGTTTTATTTGTATTGTGTAGTGAGTACCTACATTTTTATTTATAGCATTAATGAGCAAATAGCTAGCCTACATTACTGTTTTACCTGAAGGATATCACGCTAGAATTTAGCAACATTCTACAAATTTGAAATCGAGAATGCACGCGTGAAACATGACATTGACAAAACCACTTCGGACATCTTTCACGATCTGCATTATAGTCTGTTCAACAGCTACTACGCGATGCCGCACACTACAACATTTTTCGGACAAGCAAGAGTCAGTGAAACAGTCTTATCCTTATTACTTTGTAGCGATATGTTCTTTTAGATATGTTTTAGCGATGGATCGTGCAACTCTGCAGAACAGGCGGGGCGTATCAACTGATTTTGTTTATCATTACGTGGAGGTTTGACACAACGGTTTTGGGCGACGTCGGAAAATGTCGTGACTAGACTGTGTTTCTAATAAAGTACCTATATAGAGCTCCGAAGTGATGGCGTCACGGTGGCATGACAACGAACCCACTGGTTCTAAACAATCATTGGCCCCGTAACATTAACTGCGTGAAAATGGTGCCGTGTTTTGTACCCGATTCTAACCATTATTCTGAGTCATCAGCTTTTATAGATTTCCAAAGGATGGAAGTGAAAACCAACGATGGATTAAGTTGATAAGGTATGCAGATGTTTTTTTCTAGGCATTTTGATGATGAAATCAATCGACTTGCTACTAGGGCTGTAACGATACACATACCTCTCGATTCGATCCGTATCTCGATATTAGCCTTTCGATTCGATTCCCAAAATATTGAAATGTTATCTTATTTTGTATATTTTCATAATTTTGCAATAAAAACCATTTTAAGCAACTATTACAATTATATATCTTGCTAGAAGTTAGTTGACAACACCCTCAAGAAGACCTCTGTAAATTTTTAAGACTGTACCCCCTCAGGGGGAAACTCACGACATGGGGGTGTAAACGCTACTCTGACCGTAGCCTGTGAACCGCTATACTCACCATAATAAGACCATTGCCATTGGCATTGCTTGACCAAGTGCCATGCCTTATGTGAAGAATCACGTCAAAGATACTAGCAATGTCTCGTACACGCGTTTATTTTAGTCGAACACTGTGATGTAGTGTCAACAGCGGTAAACTGAAAGTATACAAAAAAGCTATCTTAAGTAAACTCTAACTCGAGTACGCATAAATACTGAGTAATTAAATAACCATTTAATGACTAAGTTCTTAGTTAAAAATCCTATTACTGTGCTTTAGGTTATACTCCAGCCGCTGCTGCCACCAACGGGAGATTTGAGAACTAAAGTAATGACGAATTTACATTAACTTTCTGACAGAAAAATTGGCATGAATGGTAGCCTAAAGATACCACAAGGCACCAAAAATTATCGTTTACAATGTACATGTATTTAAGCCATGAGGAACTACCTCACATGGGCCATACCAGCTAAATTATTAAATAAGGACAGAATCCTGCCAACCTCGCGACACTTATGGTGGCATACAAAGGAAACTGATCGGCGTTGCCTGCCTCACATTCAAAGCTTCTAAACACACATAAACCAATATAAATCTGAAAAACTTACAGAACATTGTCTCCACTAGTGATTCCCACAGAAGAGTAACCTCGGTCGGAGATTGAACTCACAAAAATAAACTAGACTTCGTGTAAAGGGTGGACGAACGTCGAGCGATGTTTTCACCCCATCGAAGTGGCGAAGCGCGCCGTTATCTCATTCCACGAATGCCAATTGAAATTGAAAACGCAACTGCAAGTGCCGCTATCGAATCGGCACAACTCGGGAAAGGCTCGTAAACCCCCGCCCCCGAGACAACTGCTCCGAATTACACAATCTTACGGACGATAGTCTACATACCCCACCCCCTGACGGAGTCTAACACAATGTCTAAACAATTAAAACACGTTATGACAACAACCTTGAAGAAGCAGAGGCCTAACTTGTTTATAGCCACTTTGCCTTTAACATAGCAGCAAACACCCAATAAACTGAAAAGCGTCCTGCGTTGAACAACACAAACCCAAACAGCGGGTTATCTGGCTCATAGCATTTAATTAACTGAAATCTACCCAGCTACTCTGGACGTGGTAGCTAAGTTTCACACAGAACGCTGAAGCCGATAAACTGACTCTCAGAAGGTCGCATAGGCTATTTTTGCTCGAAATTTGTTGTTGGGTTAATCAGATGTTACGCCAGTAGCGCGAAACGTCGCCACAACCACCACATTAAAGTTACCAGAAATCCTATGCCATTAGCAGACCAGCCCCGCGGGCAGAAAGTTCAACTCATGCGTTCGAACAGAGTAAGGCAGGTCGTAGAATCACAAACGGTTTTTTTATGTCCTTTAACCCATCAGTCGCCGGGCTGCGCGCCGCTACCGCTACTTTAGCGCATGCATACAGTACTAGACCGCTAATGTCGCATAGCCCCAATAGACTTCAGCGACGAATATCGACACAATCCTTGGGATGAGCAGGCGTGCTAGCACTTCAACCGCAGAATCCCGAGATAGCAACCTGCCGAAGCGGCGAATAAGCACATGCGAAGAGGAAAGTCTGCTCAACCTTCCATGTGTGCGAATAAAGTTAGCGCCTCTTTCAAACACAGACCTTGGCCGACAGGCGTCTGCGCAGTACGTTGGTGGGCGTTTTTAACGTCGACAGGCCGGCGATACGTTCATCGTCTCCGCGCGGTAAAACCGCCCGACAAGTTCGACCACAGCCACCAAAGCCTCTCGCGTAGGTCGTCGTCGCATAAATCGAGCACGCAAATGCACCTTGGAGATGCGTTTGGCCTCAGAATTTCCCTTTTCCCAGCCGCTGTCTCTCAGTTGCAAGCCGTGCGCAGGTAATTTCCCGTTTCCATCGAAGCACAGAACGCCCGGGCGGGACAGCACTTGGCACATCGGCCCGCAGCGGCGGCGGCCTTATCGACTCACGATTCTTGACAACTGACCGAGCGGCATCTTGTTCGGCACCGTGCCCAGCAAGAAATCATTAGCGCATCTCAAATAAAAGCAGAAAGTGGTAAAAGCTCCTTCCGGCGTCTGGACTACCATGGCGTGAGCGCGGCGACTGCTTCAAGAATGGCCTCGACTTCAATTAACGTTGTTCCTAAGGGCAAGGGGTCTGTCACTAAGGGTTGTCTGAGTAGTCGGAGATGGTTAGCAACACCCGGTGGCGGTTGGGGGAGCCAAATGGGGGCGAGACAATATTTTATCATAACTTGATTTTGGAATCAAGTCTTGCTGTCACACAACAATGTCTCTCAGCGCACCAGTATAGTAGCAAAAGGAGA
>NW_014580361.1:17324-17867 GCF_000485595.1 Priapulus caudatus | reverse complement strand
TTTCCCTCTCCTCCTCCCTTCCCTCTCCTCCTCCTTTCCCTCTCCTCCTCCTTTTTCCTCTCCGCCTCCCCCTTCTCTCTCCTCCGCCTTTCTCTCTCAGCGCATCTAAAATCAATTCACGAGAAGAGAAGAAGGCGGGAGAAGCCATCGACCATATTTCAATATAAAGTTCCTGTTATCGCTGCGCTAATGCATAGTTATGTCGTCATATTTCACCCTCTGTCGCGCGAGCACTGGTTACCAACCGACAGGGGTCGCCACGGCTGCTGTTTCGTTTACTGGCAATGCGTAATGCATTGAAAACACTGGCGGCGGTGGAAAAATTACGAAGAACGGTTGTTTACTCATGTTGATGATGCAGATTACTCTATCTGGTGAAGGCAGCGGACGAAAGGGTAACCCGCAATGCTTCACTAAGCATTTTAGAGAGAGAGAGAGAGAGAGAGAGAGAGAGAGAGAGAGAGAGAGAGAGAGAGAGAGAGAGAGAGAGAGAGAGAGAGAGAGAGAGAGAGAGAGAGAGAGAGAGAGAGAGAGAGAGAGAGA
>NW_014580361.1:15558-16527 GCF_000485595.1 Priapulus caudatus | reverse complement strand
CACACACACACACACACACGCACGCACACACAGACACACACACACACACACACACACACACACACGCACACACACACACACCGCTCGTTATCACTGTCAGTTCAAGCGACACCGATCGCATCACACGGTCGACATCGCCACCAAACGAGCGCCGACGCCGCCACCGACGACGACCACGTTCCCGCCTGCCTGCCGACGGTCAGCCGACGGCCGAGCGACACTGAGCCAAATGTCACGTCGCAATTAACGTCGACGACGTCGCAAGTTCACCGACCGGAAACAGTTCTGTTGCCGTCTTAATTGGGCGCGAAAATTTGTGCAGCCGACGATGTTAAAACGTACAGCGGTGCGACACGTTTACACGTATCTGTATTATGTATATATATATATATATATATAGATATATATATAGAGATAGATAGATAGATGTGTATATTCCCGGGGTGTTTTCCTTGGTGATTGGTGAGTAAGTAGCCAGAGACAGTGACCGGCACGACGTTTAATTACCAGGGTTCTCGAGGTCAGTGCAGAAATAATGCTAATACTGCTATATCAGCTGCTGTTAGGTTACAGTGCATCCATATTCTACTGTGAATTACTTACTAAACAGCTAGGGCTTGTTTATATGAGGAAATTATGGCATAATACTGCACATCTCAAAAACAACATATATATATATTATATATAAAATATATATATAAATATATATATTATATATAAAGATATATATATATAAATATATATATATATATATATATACATCTTTCTATGTCGTTCTCTTGCCTTCTTTCTATAGCGCTTTCTGTCTCCCGCTATGCTCCTGACCTCTCCCTTGCCCTGACCCCTGCTATCCGCTGTTATCTGCCCTCTTGCTTTCCCTCTCCCTTTCCTTCTCCCTCTCCCTCTCCCTCTCCCTCTCCCTCTCCTTCTCCTTCTCCTTCTCCCTCTCCCTCTCCCTCTCCCTCTCCC
>NW_014580361.1:9566-13732 GCF_000485595.1 Priapulus caudatus | reverse complement strand
TATATTAAGTATACATATATATATATATATAACAAATATATATATGCATGTATATATATATATATATATATAAATATATATATGTATATATACATGCTCGATCACTGACTCATTCGCATTTTTGCTGCGATCTGCGATGATTCGCTCTGTGATGAAGAGCAAGATTTACATAATGCTGTTTGTGGAATGATGATTAGCGAACGGTGGAGCTGTAGATTGCAAGCTGGCATAATGACATGTCTACAGGCAGTATCTTTACATACGTGATGATGATGATGATGATGATGATGATGATGATGGTTATGATAATGGTGATGATGATGNGAGAGAAATAGAGACAGACAGACAGACATAGTGGTACACGCAGCAGTCGCAGCAGCAGCGGTGCTGGAGTATAGCAGTATATACCACGCGCGCGTGCAGATAGATAGCTCGGCAGATAGATAGCTCGGCAGATAGATAGCTGGGCAGATAGATAGCTCGGCAGATAGATAGCTCGGCAGATAGATAGCTGGGCAGATAGATAGCTCGGCAGATAGATAGCTCGGCACATAGATAGCTCGGCAGATAGATAGCTGGGCAGATAGATAGCTCGGCAGATAGATAGCTCGGCAGATAGATAGCTCGGCAGATAGATAGCTCGGCAGATAGATAGCTGGGCAGATAGATAGCTGGGCAGATAGATAGCTGGGCAGATAGATAGCTCGGCAGATAGATAGCTCGGCAGATAGATAGCTCGGCAGATAGATAGCTCGGCAGATAGATAGCTCGGCAGATAGATAGCTCGGCAGATTCTCATTTCGCTCTCACGTCATGCCGGCAGTTACTCGAATTAACGACATCAGTTTCGATTGCCAAGCTCGCAGATACGTCAACGTCAGCGGTAGCATCAGCGTCGGCGTTAGCGTCAGCATCAGCGTCGGCATTAGCGTCAGCATCAGCGTCAGCGTCCCCGCTGGCGTTAAACTTGGCGTCAGCGTTAACGTCAGCGTTAACGTCAGCGTTGGCGTCAGCGTAAACGTCTGCGTCAGCATTAACGTCAGCGTCAGCGTCTGCGTCAGCATTAACGTCAACGTCAGCGCCTGCGTCAGCATTAACGTCAGCGTTAGCGTTTGCTTCCGCGTTGACGTCAGCGTCGTCGTTAACGTTAACGTCAGCGTCAGCGTCAACGTCAGCGTTTGCCTCAGCGTCAACATCATCGTCGGCGTCTGCGCTGATCTTCTGCTCGTCGGATGATTTTTTACGAGCGTCGTCTGACGTCGCGCGTGCGTCCGTGTCGTCGCTTAATGCCACCATCCGTCACTGTCGTGATGGTAGCGGCGGCAGCGGCGGCGGCAGCGGTAGCGGCAGCGGCGGAGGTTGGTCGGAGATTTTTACGCGCATTTTGAAAAACGTTAGAATTCACGGCGCTCTCGAACGCGATCGCCCACACGCCACGTCATCAGGTCACGTGTACGCGTGTATCACGGATGCGGTCGGGAAAGAGGATAAATGGGGTGGGGGGTGCTACGGGGATTCCATGAGGCTCGGAAGAGAAAGGGGGGGGCGTCAGGGAGAGGTAGAGCGCTTGTTGGGAAATGAAACCTGCACGCTGGACTCTCACAGACGTGGTGGCCAGCGTGCGTGAGGGAGGGAGGGAGGGAGGGAGGGAAGGAAGCCTGCGCGCTGCACTCTCCCAGAAGGAAGCCTGACTCTCCCAGTCGCACACCTGCACAGTTCCCACCAGCGCGCGCACACGACGCACCTGTGATCCATCCCTAATTACTTTACCTGCGTATACCTGTATAGCCTGGTGGTTTACCTGGGGATTCAACCCGTCAGCACCGCACAGGTATTTCCCACACTGTACCGCTTCTCGTCTGCTATTATTATTATATCATGGAAGCTGTGGATTGACGGAATGTTTGTGTAGTGACGTCATGATGCTAATTTCGGATGAAATTCCGATATGAGTCCGTAGGGGGAACAAAGTTCAATTTTCCTCTGTCCGTCGAACAGGCCAGCAGATATAATAGTTTTCTGTTTTTCTACCGTGTGGTGTTTTTGTCAGACACAGATGTTTTGTACAATAATCCTTGTTTCATTCTTGACGTTGAAATGTTTCTTTAGTTAGTATTTCGTCCTATATTCCAGTTGTTTTTAATTACTAGTTTCTACTTACACTCGTTCACATCCAATTATAACGAGGTGTAGCGGTGATCTTACGCACCACCACGGCACCAATATAAAGATGGTGGGCACCACCACGGCATATGAGTCTTAAATGACTCACTTGATGTGCTACGCAAATGTCGATGACAACCACACATATCACTGCGCAAATAACCCAGGAATTTGCTGGGTAAAGTCATGTATATATTTAACAAACAGAATAGTTCCGGATAGTCAGTGACAATCAGTGTAGCGGTGAACTAACGAGTGTATAGTGATGGCTGGCTTGTGCAGGTACGTGTTGGTTCGTAATCTCAGGGTGGCTCCTATTAGCAGATAGTAGTAGAGGGTGGAGGCTGGCCTGTGTTGAATCCTTCGAGCAGTGTCGTCGGTCGGTAGGGTGCTAACGGTGACGTAATATTCTTCAAGTAGGATCATCAGTTAGCATCTCCAGATACCAGCGTCTCCAAATAGGTTCAAAATCTCCAGACGGCAGAGGTGTCCTATGTGGACTGACTCATCGTACGTGAGCCAGCCGTCATGGCCGGAGCCAGTCGGCTGTCGGTCCTGCTCTCGGTCTTGCTCTCGGTCCGACTGTCTGTGCTCTGAGTGTCTCTCAGGTTGACTTCTCAAGAGGGCGTATTTATTACAAAACGGCGTGCCGTGACTTGTCTTGCGCAACTTCTGAGGTCGCGCGTTTTGGACTTGAGGGCGAGAGGGTGAGAGGGCGATACCTCGGGTGATAACTTTCATTTTTATGTGTTAGTTATAGCTTTTGCTTATACTCCAATTGTTCAGTTTACCGAAGGTTGCATAGAAACGCAGAAAACCTGAGTTATTTTTTAGGTCGTTGAACTGTAGTAAAATTTGTTAGTTTCGTTAACTAGATATTTAATAGCCTAGAGAATCCGTTACTATACAATTAAATTTAAATTAAATATTTATTTATTTATATTATTATTAAAACTTTTATATAATATATATATATATTAATTATATATATATGTGTGTGTGTGTGTATTGCGTAGGGGTGAGTGTGTGTGTGTTGTGTGCATGTGCTGGCCTGTGTTGTCTGTCACGTGTGTGTGCTGCTGCTGTGTGTCTGTGGACTGTGTGCTGTGTGCTGTGTGTGTGTGTGTCCGCTCGTGTGTGTATGGTGTGTGTGTGTGTTGTGGTGTGTGGTGTGGTTTGTGTGTAGTGTGCCCACTGTGTGTGGGGGGGGTGAGCGTGCGATGTGTGTGCGTGATGTTCGCTGCGGACCCCACGTCGTGTGTGTATGGTTGCGAGCGGGCGGGGACAAGGTGTTTCGTGTGTGTCGTTCTGCCCTGCTAAGTGTGTGTGTGCTGTGTGTGTGTGCGGGCGTGGGAATTGATCCGCCGTAGTGATGTATGTGGAGTGGTGTTGTGTGACGTGATGTGTGTGCTGTTCTGTGTGTGCTCGTGACTGCTGGTGTGTGTGTGTGTTGTGCTAATGTGGTAGAGTGAGAAGAGAAGAGGAAAATAAAACGAGAGAAATAGCCAGAGAAACGAATCTACTCGCGCCTCTCTCTCTCTTTACATATATATATATTATGTATATAAATATTATATAAGATATATATATATATAATACGTATATTATGATAAATATATGTTACTGCACCGCAATCTACGTCTGCGTCATCATCGAGTGTCGGTCATCGCTGTCGCCAGACGGCGCGGGCCGACCGACGAGTTAACTTATGTTCGTTCGAGACAGCAGGCGTTACGAAAGCAACGTCGAATCTTCGTCTGCACTACCTATCGCGGCCGATTAAATCGCGCACGTGAAGCCATCTTTCGCAAAAAGAAAGTCTCGGGACGGACGCATAGCAAGCGCCGCTCATAAGTCATCCTCGACGTTGTCAATAGGCAACCGTTTTAAAGCTGATTGCCGCGCCCGTCAAGTTGACATTGGCCGCGCCCAATCGACGAAGGAGGCTGCGCCCGCAGCGAGGCAGTCCCGCATAGTACGACGCCGCTGTCATTCGACGGTGA
>NW_014580361.1:7348-8527 GCF_000485595.1 Priapulus caudatus | reverse complement strand
TATATAATATTACAAGATACATATGACAGAGCCAGCAGTGAAATAGTGCGGATTTCTAGTTGATTGAAAACCAGAGCGCGTAGTAACTCCATCACGCTATGATTGACACCATCACGCGCGTAGCTCAGTACTGTAACTAAATAACTAAACCTTTCACGTGTACGTCTGTCAACGCTGTAACCCACGCAACAACGCCGCCCCGGGGCAATGCGCCGTCAACGTAATCCTAAATGATTATTTATCCCGCAAAGTACGAAATGCCGTCGGTGGATTTTCGTGACGGAAAAAATTGACGGACTACAAATCCATATATATATTTATATGGGATATTTCACATCTTTTCCTGGAAATTTCTTCTTTTTCACATCTTGTCCTGGAATCTGTTTATACTCGTTATACTGTTATACCGTTCGTACAAAGTTGGTTATACTCCCCCGCGTTCATCGCAAGATGAAAACAAAATTGAATAACCTCCCCCGACTGAAACTATATATTTTCCGTGATAAGACAAAGAAAAACATAGCATACGATACGTCCTCTATTTAATACCTAAACAGAAATAAACAGTTTTATTTAAACAGGAGTTTTACCAGTGAACAAATCAGTGAAGAAAGGAAACTATGTGTGATAACGAGAGTGTTTCGAATGGAACGAGAAGTGTTCGATTTTTCGATTGTTTGGTCGGAGCAGAGGTGAGTTTGAACGCTCACTCCTTATCTTTCTGAATTCACTGCGATGTAGTTCCCTTCCTCTCCTCCGCACCTTCTCCCCCTCCCCTCTTCCGCACCTCCTCTACCTCCCCTCCTCCGCACCTCCTCTCCCTCCCCTCCTCCGCACCTCGTCCCCCTCCCCCTTCTCTTCATCCTCATCTTTTTCCTACTCTTCCCCATACTCTTCCTCCGTCCTCTTCCTCCTGCCCTTCCTCCTGCCCCTTCTCCCCTTCTTCTTCCTCTTCCTCCTCCTTCTCCTTCTTCTTCCTCTTGCCCCTCCTCCTCCGCCTCCTTCTTCTTTGCCTTCTTCTCCTCCTCCCAATTCCCCTGTTCCTTTTCCTACACACGACCTCACCCTCTCTACTCTCATATCAACTCCTTCCCCTTCTATTCCTAAATCCCTCTCTTTACCACGTATCGCCTTTCCCGGCTTCCTTCTCTTTGCAACACAGGCTACCCACCCACCCTC
>NW_014580361.1:2592-3340 GCF_000485595.1 Priapulus caudatus | reverse complement strand
CTCTCCCCTCTCTCTCGCTTTCTCTCTCGCTCTCTCTGTCTTTCTCTCTCCCCTCTCTCTCGCTTTCTCTCTCGCTCTCTCTGTCTTTCTCTCTCCCCCTCTCTCTCTCCCTCTCCCCTTCTCTCTCTCTCCCTGAGGTCGTCTGCTTCAGATGCGCGGGGAAGGTTATCAGATAAAGACGAGAGACCGATGTTTTATTCAGTAGAATTCGCGCGTCACTTTGAATCTCACGATCTGAAGCAAGTGCCGTTTTATTGTTTAAGTCAATAGCGGTGGCAGTAGTAGCAGCAGCAGCAGTAGTAGCAGTAGCAGCAGCAGAAGCAGTAGCAGCAGCAGCAGTAGCAGCGGCAGCAGCAGCAGCAGTAGCAGCGGCTGCAGCAGCAGCAGTAGCAGCAGCAGCAGTAGCAGCGGCAGCGGGGTAGACGCATGCTGCGGCGGCAGAAACCGCGGCATGCCATGAGTTGCCGCCGCGTTCGCAGCGTTTCTGCAATTCGTGTTCCTCATCTTCATTCTCATCTTCTTCTTCTCCGTCCATAATATCTTCTCGCCTTCTCCTTCTCCTTCTTTTTCTCATCCTTCTCCTGCTTTGTCATTATCTTTTTGTTTCTTGTTTGTTGTTTTTAGAAATTTTGTTGTGCATAAATACAGTTAACAGATTTTTTTCGTAATTGTTATTAATCGTTCTTAATCGTTATTTTTAATCGTTGATCAGATCGCGTGTGTAGCGGAAGACTGGTGGCGCCATCAC
>NW_014580361.1:0-1496 GCF_000485595.1 Priapulus caudatus | reverse complement strand
TATATATATATAAGAAATCATCTGGTATATAAGACTCTGTTCTTGTATATAAGACAGGGATTCTGACTTCTGTTCTTGTATATAAGACACTATAGTCCGACATGACTCTCTGGTCTCGGCAGACTGGTAGAGGAGTGGAGTGGTACTGTTGCCGTTTTTAGGTCGTCTGAACACGCCCGGGTCGATATGTTACCAACTGCCGAGAGACCGTAGATATGCAAATGTTAACGATCGACCGATTCGCCTCACCCTCCCCCAACCCCCACCCATCCCCCGGATAAAAACCGGACCGACGACTATACAACAATTTAACTGCCAAATGGAAATGAATGTTGAGGTCGTTTCCGGCGGCGGATCCTGATCGAACCGACGGGACGGCGTCGTCGACGATTCCGACGGATTTCGGGGGGAGGGGGGGGTCCGATGACGCGGAATCACGTGATGTTATGTTTACGGAAAGAAGGTTGAAGGTTCTCTCTCTCTCTCTCTGTCTGGCTCTCTTCTCTCTCTCTGTCTCTTCTCCGTCTCTCTTCCGCTCTCCCTTCTCTTCTCTCTACTTCTCTCTCGTTCCTCTTTCTATTACTCTCTCTCTTTCTCTTCTCGTCTTTCTCGTCATCATTGATCTGCGATCCCGTCGAATTTCGCGCGCCGCTTTCTCTAAGCTCTCTCTTTCTGTCTCTCACTTCCCTCTCTTTTCTATCTCTCTCCCTATTTTTTTTTCTGTCTCTCACTTCTCCATCATTCTGTTCTCTTTCGATCTTCCTCTCTCTCTTCTCGCGCTTTCCCTTTCTCCCTCTCGGTCTCTTCTCTCTCTCTCTCCTATCCCTCTGCTCTCCGCTCTCTCTCTCTCCATCTCTTCCTTTTTCTCTCTCCTCTCTCTCTTTCTCCTCTAACCTCTCTTCTTCTCTCTCCTCCTCTCTCCTCCTCTCTCATCCTCTCTCATCGCTCCTCATCCTCTCTCATCGCTCTCTCCTCGTGCTCAACGCCACACTCGGATCCACGAATTTAAACGCCGTATTCAATTAAAACCAACGGCGTGTCTAGCCTCACGACCGCATCCCATCTCTCCATCTCCCTCCCTCTCTCTCTCTTTCTCGCGCGACTCTTTTTTCTGTCGCTCTCTCTCCCCATCTCTAATCTGCTCTCTCTCGTCTCTCTCCAAGTCTCCTGGTCTCTCTCTCGTCTCGTCATTCTGTCTCTCTCTTTCTCCTCTCCTCCTCCTCTCTCTCTCTCTCTCTCCTCTTTCCCCCGCCCCCCCGTCGCTCTCGCTCTCTCTCCCTGCTCTCCCGACCATCTTACTATCTCTCCCTCTCGTCTCTCGTCTCTCGCTCGCTCTCTCTCCTCCCCTCTCTCGTCCTCTCTCTCTCTCTCTCACTTTCTTTCCACTCCCTCTCTTCCCTCTCTCTTTCTTTCTTTCCACTCCCTTTCTTCCCTCTCTCCCTTTTTTTCTTTCCACCTCTCTCTTCCCTCTCTTCTCCTCTCCCCGGTCTTTTTCC
>NW_014580360.1:17234-17903 GCF_000485595.1 Priapulus caudatus | reverse complement strand
GAGAGAGAGAGAGAGAGTGATAGTGAGTGAGAGATAGAGTGATAGTGAGTGAGAGAGAGAGAGAGAGAGCGCGAGAGAACGAGGAAGAGGCGAAAAAGCGCGCTCGCCCGCGCGCGCGTGAGAGAGAGCAACGTTAAAAGAGGGAACGAAGGGCGCGGAGGAAGATAGACAGTGCGAGAGAGAGAGTTAGAGAGCAAAGTTGAACAACCTGCACGACAATGCGAGAGCCGTCACGCCCCCTCGTGGCAAGCTGCGGCGGCGCATTATTAGCCGTTATCACTTTATCGCTGCCGCCTCTGCCGCCTCTGCCGCTGTTTCTGCATCTAGCGTGAAGTAAAAGCTTGTTTGTCCGGTGGGCTCTCTCGTGACTAATAATAACATATATATATGTATATTATATATACCCGCATATTACACGCTCACAATCCCCGCTGTGCATCCTGCCTAGAGATGAACTCGGCCCACCCCGGAACATGTATGTTATTAGCATAGCGTCCACTCTTCTCTCTTACACACGCACGCACACGCGCGCGCGCACACATACACGCACGCACACACACGCACGCGAACGCACGCGCACACACATACACGCACACGCACACGCGCGCGCGCACGCACGCACGCACGCACGCACACGCACGCACACGCACACACACTCCTCTCTCTCTC
>NW_014580360.1:15243-15922 GCF_000485595.1 Priapulus caudatus | reverse complement strand
CTCTCTCTCTCTCTCTCTCTCTCTCTCTCTCTCTCTCTCTCTCTCTCTCTCTCTCTCTCTCTCTCTCGCGCGCGCGCGTGTTTGAGTGTATGTGTAGAGTCGAATATATGGTTCGTAGACAGTAGACGTAACAGTTGAGTAAGCTGTGTTTAGTACGGTTTTTAGCTTGTTAGTTACGCTTGTTTAGTACGGTTTTATTACGAAGTCCGGAGGAATACAGCGTGCACGTATCGCTCAGAGGTTGCCGACGTCTCTCCCGTTGTCCCCAAAACCCCTCTCGTTTAACCCGTCCGCATCGTCGTCGCGACCTGTTTAGTCGTGAGCACAACGACCGGTCGCGACTAACGTAAAAAGGAACGCCGACCACCGTCGACGCTTGCCCGCCTAATGATGGCCGTTTGATAAACCGCGACGCATTCTTGTTGAAGTTAATGCGTTTGTGCCATTCTGAAATGCGTTCTGTTCACGTTGAATTATGTCTACTCTTAAGTATGTAGCTAATGCCTTCTGGGTGCATCGCCGGCCGTCCCTGGACATTTGCCTGATTAATGTGCAAAATTCCCCATGTCTCTATCTTAAAGCTAAAACACATATGAGAGAGAGCGAGAGAGAGAGAGAGAGAGAGAGAGAGAGAGAGAGAGAGAGAGAGAGAGAGAGAGAGAGAGAGAGAGAGAGAGAG
>NW_014580360.1:0-11093 GCF_000485595.1 Priapulus caudatus | reverse complement strand
ACGCGTAAGCAAGCGTAGCTGTAAAACCCACTACAAGTAGCAGCAGCACTAACCATGCGTAAGCTACTGAAGCTGTAAAACCCACTACAAGTAGCAGCAGTACTAACCATGCGTAAGCTAGTGAAGCTGTAAAACCCACTACAAGTAGCAGCAGCACTAACCACGCGTAAGCCATTGAAGCTGTAAAACCCACTACAAGTAGCAGCAGTACTAACCACGCGTAAGCAAGTGAAGCTGTAAAACCCACTACAAGTAGCAGCAGTACTAACCACGCGTAAGCTAGTGAAGCTGTAAAACCCACTACAAGTAGCAGCAGCACTAACCATGCGTAAGCAAGCGTAGCTGTAAAACCCACTACAAGTAGCAGCAGCACTAACCATGCGTAAGCTAGCGTAGCTGTAAAACCCACTACAAGTAGCAGCAGCACTAACCATGCGTAAGCTAGTGAAGCTGTAAAACCCACTACAAGTAGTAGCAGCGACAGCTAACCAGGTAAGCCTAGTTGAAGCTGTAAAAACCCATACACGAGCACGCAGCCATACCATGCGTCAAGCAAAGTGAGCTGTAAAAACCGCACATACTACAACGAACAATTCTGCAACGACGACTTCGACGACGACGGACGACAAAAAACACGGTCGGACTTTCTAACGCCAGGTTCGGCAGCGCGAGGGTGTGCTTCACGTTTTGGTTTCCAATCACTCCTGCGGTCGGTCGGAGCGCGAGAGTCGAAAACGAAATACACGTAGAATGTCTGACCCGCGTTGCATCTTCAATCTTGCCGAAGATCTCTTCTGTTCGTCGGCTCTTAATCACAGTTAGCTATGAACTACAACGCCGGACAATTTTCGGGCCGACAATTTCAGCAGGAGCACTGATGGAGATGGTGAGTGAGATTGGAAGAATAATGGTTTGTGGTCAGTGGTGGTGGTTTTTCTATTCCGTCCTTTCTGGCCTCTGATGATTAGTGAAACCTGTATCGTGACTTATCATCGATCTCAGCTTCCTAGAAATAGCTGGATAGACAGAGAGCGATTGAGAAAGAGAGGAGTGGCGGAGAGAGAAAGAGAGGGAGATGAGAGAGAGAGTAGAGAAGATGAACACAGTGCGAACGAGATGATGGCAGGCGAGAGAGAAGCGAGAGAGAGAGAGATGAGACGAGAGAGAGGAGAGAGGAGGAGGAGGGAAAGAGCGGGGGAAACGAGAGAGAGAGAAGAGAGAGCGGGGAGAGGAGCGAGAGAGAGGATGCGACGAGATGAGAGAAAGAGAGAGGAGCCTGAGAAGAGAGAGAGAGAGAGACGAGAGAGAGAGAGAGAGCAGAGAGGAGAGGGGGGGGGAGAGAGGGAGAGAGATGAGAAAGAGAATATACGAACGTCTGCGCTGCACATTTTCCGTCTGTCGACGCCAAACTCGCGGCTAATTTTCCCCACTAAACGGATTTACGAGCAACATCCGCCGCAATCTCTCCCAATGTCTGCCGCCGACTAATTTTCTGCGGAAGGATGGCGCTGTCATCGTAATTATCTCGTTCGCCCAGGGACGTGGGTGCGTGCGTGCGTTGTCAGCTAGCTGTTAGGCTTGGTATCTAGACCCAGCTATGAGTTTGAGTTATAGTAGGGTATTATTACGGTTAATTGTTGCTATTCCATTTGCTTGTTGATTCGGCGGTGCGCCGTTCTTATCAAGAGCGTATAAAGAATATACGTTCTTTATATACGGCTCTTGCGATGAGGGCCTGTGATATATTACATCATTGAACAAACAGCCAATACGCTCTTATAGGAATTGTCGTGTTGGCGTTTTCCGTGTGGTCAGTATTTCTTCTCCTTCCCTCCTCACCTCATTCACTAGGTGCAATAATGTGATCCAACGCAAATGGTTTGTTCCTTACTTCTGTTGTTGTGTACTACTAGTTTCGCTGTTGGGTTGTCCGCTTACTTCTGATGTTGGGTTACTACTAGTTTAGCGATTTGGGTTGTCTCTTACTTCTGTGTTGGGTTACTGACTTTAGTTTAGGTTGGGTATTGTTCCCTTACTTTCTGTGTTGGGTTACTCTTAGTTAGCGTTGGGTTGAGTCCCTTACTTTCATTTGTGGTGGTTTACTACATAGTTTAGCGTTGCGGTTGTCCTTACTTCATGTGGTGGGTTACTATAGCTTTAGGTTGGGTTTGTCCTTATTCACATGTGTTGCGAGTTACTACTAGTTTAGCGTTGGGTTTTTCCCTTTACTTCTGCTGTTTGGGGTTACTTTCTAGTTTAGCGTTGAGTTTCCCTTACTTTCTGTGTTGGGATTACTACTTAGTTTAGGGTTTGGGGTTGTCCTTACTTCTGTGTTGGGTTACTAGTTAGCGTTGGCGTATGTCCTTACTTCTGTGTTGGGTTATATAGTTTTTAGCGTTGGGTTGGTCCACTTACTTTCCTGTGTTGAGGCGTTACTACTAGCTTAGCAGTTTTGGGTTTGTTCCTTACTTCTGTGTTGGGTTACTACTTAGTTTAGCGTCTGGGTTGTCCTCTAACTTCTGGGTTTGGGTTACGTTTATTTGCTGTGTACCTTTCTATCGAGTACCACCGAAACTAGAAACATAACCGTAGCCCTAGATATGTCCACCTTTCCGGTCTTTCCTATTCTCCTCTTGGCTCTCTTCACATCTGCTCTCTCTCCCTCCTCTGCCCCCATCTCTCCCATCCCTTCCCCACCCGCCACAACCGCCCTCCTCCCCACCATCCCATCCTCTCTCCTCCTTTCGCTCCCGTTCCTCCCTTCCCCTGCCTCTCCTTTCTCCTCCCCTCTCATTCTTCTTTCTCTCCTTCCCATCCTTCTCCTTTCTCTCCTCCTCCTCCTCACCTTCTTCTCTCTACCTCCGGAGAGGTATCCTATAGAGCAGGGCCGGGGTCGGAAGAGAGGATACCCTCTCTTCTACGTCACAGTATTGGGGGAGGGGGCAAAATCAAGTGGGGTTTCTTTAGTGCATTTCGGTGTTCTGTAGCGCCGACTGTGTCTCTTGATTAGCACTTGTCCTCACTCAACGCCCACCCGCATATATATCTGTACGTGCATTGAACGTGTGATTTAGTAGCACTAAACGTCCTTTGTAAGAGTCCGTGCTGCTGATGAGACGGCTTGCGACTGGTGGTATCAAGATACATAAACCCTGCAGTGTCTGTGTGATCTTGGTGGTGCTACGATGGGAAATTATTTCCCTCACAGGCTATATGCAGGCTAACGCTCCATTAGGAGCGTTCCCAACTTTGATATCATTAATGATTAGTGATTAATGATGGATAATCCTATTCCTAACCCTAACCCTAACCTAAATGACATTAAACCACAAACTAATATATGACCATGACCATATATATTTATACCATTATGACCATTAATGACATTAAAGTTGGGAACACTCCTAATGGAGCATCACCCTATATGCATGTTATATTTCGAGAAATTACAGATATTACAGATAATTCAGCCGAGCTGACATTGCAAGTGACAACATAGATAACTTGTTAGGATAAGGATTAAATTATGGGTACTCTCCGTAGGGTTAGTGGTTATGGTAAATTAATTTAGTGGTAGGAGCGTTGTAAATGAATATAGGATTAGTAGTTAGGGTTAGTAGTTGTAGGAGGTTTGTAGATTAATGACCAGTGTTAGGATTGTAGCTAGGTTAGTGGTTTAGGATTGTAGCTAGGTTAGTGTTTAGTGTTGTAGCTAGGTTAGTGTATAGTGGCTGTAAGCTAGTTCTGTTAGTGCTGTCAGCTAGGTTAGTGTTAGATAGCTACTAGTAGACTCAGAGATCATAGTGTTAGGTGCTGGTAGCTAGGGTTAGTTTTTTGTTACGTGTTGTAGCTAGGGTTCGTGTTAAGTGCTGTAGCTAGGTTAGTGTTGTGTTGTAGCTAGGATTATGTCTAGTGTTGTAGCCTATGTTAGTGTATAGTGTCTGTAGCTAGGTTAGTGTTATGTTTGTAGCTATGATCAGATGTTAGTGCTGTTAAGCTATGTTATAGTGTTAGTGTTGTAGCTAGGTTAGTGTTCGCTGATTTGTAGCTAGGTTAGTAGATAACACTCACACCAAGACCTGACTCATCGCTCAGAAATAATGTCCAGTGTTAGTGCTGTAGCTATGTTATGTGTTAGTGTTGTAGGCTAGTTAGTGTTATAGATGTTTGTCATACGCTACAGGCACTTAGTTTAGTGTTTAGGCTAGGTTAGATACACACATTACGCACATGATATAGATAGATATATTCACTAGTGTTTAAGTAGATCTGTGCTATGTCAGTAGTATAGTGTTGTAGGCTATGTTAGATGTTAGTGTTAGATAGGATAGGTATATGTTAGTGTTGTAGCTAGGTTAGTGTATAGTGCCTGTAGCTATGTTATGTCTAGTGATTGTAGCTTACGGGTTATGACATTAGTGTTGTAGCTTATGTTAGTGTTAGTGTTGTAGGCTTATGTTAGTGTTAGTGTTGTAGCTATGTTAGTGTTTGAATAGATTAGTAAGCTATGTACTGATAATAGTGTTTGTAGCTTATGTTAGTGTTAGTGTTTGTAGCTAGGTTAGTGTTAGTGTTGTAGCTAGGTTAGGTGAATAGATAGTTGTAGCTAGGTTAGTGTTAGTGGGTTGGTAGGCTAGGTTAAGAAGATATCAAGTGTGTAGCTATGGTGTAGTGTTCCGTGGCTTGTAGCTAGGTTAGTGTTAGTGTTTGTAGGCTAGGTTAGTTGTTAGGTGTTGTAGCTAAATAGTTAGTGTTAGTGCCATGTAGTAGGTTAGTGGTTAGTGTTGTAGCTAGGTTAGTGTTAGTGTTGTAGCTAGGTAGGTGTTTAGTGTTGTAGCTATGTTAGTGTTATGTGTTGTAGGCTTAGGTTAGTGTTAGTGTGTGTAGGCTAGGTTAGTGTTGAGGTGCTGGTAGCTAATGTTACGCTGTTAGTGTTAGTGGCTGTAGCTATGTTAGTGTTAGGTGGCTGTAGCTAGGTTAAGGTGTTAGTGTTGTTAGCTAGGTTTAGTGTTAGTGTTGTAGGCTAGGTTAGTGTTTAGTGTTGTAGCTGAGGTTCTGTAGTGTGTACGTAGGTTAGTGTTAGTGGGTTGTTAGCTAGGTTCGTGTTAGTGTTGTAAGCATAGGTTTAGTGTTAGTGTTGTAAGCCTATGGTTAAGTGTTAGTGTTGTAGCTAGGTTAGTGTTAGTGTTGTAGGCTAGATTAGTGTTAGTGTAGTAAGCTAGGTTAGCTGTTTGTGGCTGTAGCTAGGTTAAGTTGTTAGTGTTGGTAGCTAGGTTAGTGGTTAAGTGTTTAGTAGCATATGTTAGTGTTAGTGTTGCTAGCTCAGGGTTAAGTGTTAGTGACTATAAGTATTAGGTAGTGTTAGTGCGTGTAGTTAGATAGCGACTTAGATAGAATAGCTATGTAGTGTTAGTGTTGAGCTAGGTTACTGTTAGTGTTGTTAGCTATGTTAGTGTTAGTGTTAGTAGCGTAGGTTAGTGTTAGTGTTGTAGCTAGTTTTAAGTGTGTTTAAGTGTTGTAGCTATGGTTAGTGTTAGTGTTGTAGCTATGTTAGCTGTTAGTGTTGTAGCTATGTTAGTCGTTTAGTGGTTGTAGCTTATGTTATGTGTTTAGTGTCTGTAGCTAAGGTTAGTGTTAGTGATTGTAGCTAAGGTTGTGTTAGTGGTTGTAGCTAGGTTAGTGGTTAGTGTTGTAGCCTATGTTAGTGTTAGTGTTGTAGGCGTATGTCAGTGTTAGTGCTGTAGCTATGTTTAGTGTTAGTGGATGGTAAGCTATGTTAGTGTTATGTGCTGTAGCTATGTTTTAGTGTTAGTGATGTAGCTATGTTAGTGTTAGTGATGTAGGCTATGTCAGTGTTAGGATCACCGGGTTCTGTTTAGTGTTATGCGTACGGTTCCATTGGCACGCCCAGAGAGTCTCAGTACACACCATATCTTACGCAATAACGGGGCGCCCCGTAGGCTAACCGCAAGTGCGAGATGCACTCAACATCGAATATCTGGCTATCGTGCGGCGGAACGCACAATTCATTTCGACCGGCGAAAAGCTTTCTCGCGTAAATAAATGACCGCGGCAAACGAACGAGCAATGTGAAATAAGAAAGGCAGAGATGAGGAGTCTAGCAGTAGGCTGCAATGTTAGAGCATACTTCACTCCCTGAGAGCATAACATACGCGATTTACGCATATCTGTCGTGATTGTGTGTGTGTGCGTGCGTGCAGTGCGGGTGCCGTGCGTGCGGCGTGCGTGCGTGCGTGGGTGTGTTGTGTGTGTGTGTGTGTGTGCGTGCGTTGGCGTGCACGTGCGTGGGGGCCGTGTGTGTGCGCGATGGTGTGCGTGTGTCGTGTGTGTCAGTGTGATGCGATGTGTGCCGTGTGTGTGTGCGTGTGCCGTAGCGTGCCGTGGCGTCGGGCGGTGCCGTTGCGTGTGGTGCAGTGTGAGAGAGTGTGTGTTGGTGCGTGTGTGCGTGTGCGCGCGGTGTTTGTGTGTGTTGTGTGTGTGATGTGGTGTGTTGTGTGCGTGCGTGCGTGTGTGTGGCGCGTGTGTGCGTGTGTGCGTGTGTGCGTGGTGTGTGTGTGCGTGGCGTGGCGTGCGTGTGGTGTGCGCGTTGTGTGCGATGTGTGGCGTGTGTGTGCGCGTGTGTCGTGTGTGTGTGTGTGTGTTTGTGTGTGATGTAGTGTGTGTGTGTGTGGCGTGCGTGCGTGGCGTGTGGTGGCGTGTGTGCGTGCGTATGCTACTCTGTTATAAAAACGTGAAGAGGAGCTGATGAGAGTGCGAGATACGGAATGCGCTGCTGGCTGCGTAATTGAGGTAATGGGTCGGCAGCGCATGGTAGATGTGTGGGAGGGGTGGAGGGATGAGAGAGGGGGGTGTTAGAGTGAATGGTAGAGAGGTGGGGAAGAAGGGGGAAGAGAGAGAGAGAACCGAGGAGAAGCGAGAGATAGAGAGGAGAGAGGAGAGAGAGAGAGAGGGAAGGAGAGAGAGGCGGTAGAGAGAGAGAGGGAGCGAGAGAGAGAAGAGAGAGAGAGCGAGAGAGGGCGAGAGAGAGAGAGAGAGAGAGAGCAGAGAGAGAAGAGAGAGAGAGAGCGAGAGAGAGAGAGAGAGAGAGAGAGAGATAAAGGAGAAGAGAGCGAGAGGAGAGAGAGAGAGAGAGAGACGAAGTAGGAGAGAGAGAGGGAAGAGAGTGAGAGAGAGAGAGAGAGAAGAGAGAGAAAGGGTAAGATAGAGAGTGTGTGGTGGTGGTGTGCTGTGTTGTGTGTGTGTGTGCGTGCGTGCGTGCGTGCGTGCGTTGCGTGTGTTGTAGTCTGTGTGTGCGGCGCAACGGGGAGCGGTGCGTGAAAAGATGAGAGAGAGCGATCTCTCGATCTCGAACTCGGCAGTGAATAATGAAGAATCACGTTTTGCCGTCAGTGGGCAGTATTCATGCTATCTTGTCCGCACCCGTCGCAATTATTTCAATTTCTTGGCGTGTGTGGTCCTCTATGCGGACACACCCCGATTGGTTATCCCTCCAATACAAACATAAAAACGGAGCACGCCAGCACGAAATTCTCTGACATTTTTCACATACCGCAGTAGACTGGCTCTGTCCGTCGATTGACGTTGTCGTTGATCGGTTGTTTTGCGATCGGCGCCAACCATTGGTAGCTAGATACATAGGTGCCTGTGAGAGACGTTTGAAGGTCAGTCTGAAGGTCAGTCTAGAGGGACTGTAGGGTCTTCAGTTGGCTATCAACGCTAACTCCTTGTTTACGTAATCTGATGTTTGTCTATATTTACCTGATAGCTGGCTTATTTGGATAAAAAGCTAGATTTCAACTTGTTGGATGTCAGGTGTATTAAATTGAAATTATGGGAATGTTTCGCTTAATTAATTTGTGATTTAAATTACCACATAAGGATATGTAATTGGATTGGTTCCCTCTGATCTGACACGAGGGTTGGCCTGCAGGGAGCCAGCCATCGGTTCACTACCGTATGATTATTAATCTGCTAGACTATAGCTATATCCGAAACCCTGCCGGCCGCGCCAGGTTCCGACAGGTCCTGATGTGCTCATCTAATCAATGAAAACTGGTTAATCAACATCTTTAATGTAATTGAAACTTAATTAAATTAAATTTAGTTAAATGTAATTCTATGCTTGTGATGGTAAATTGGGGTTATCCTCTCTCTCTGCTGGCAGAGTGTTGGCTGGGGCATCGTTGTGAGGAGGGAGGACCAACAGGAAGATGTCACCTACTGTTTCTGGACCCCGTTCATAGACCTGTCGGGCCAGATTCTCAACGCCCTAGCGGGCCACCAAGGCCCGTCGCCCAATTCGCCAGTGGACAGGTTGAACTTCATTAGCATTAGCCATTGCTTACTTTGTTATGACGACTCGACTTTAACAGCATCACTGCTGATGCGTGTCAACGTGTTGTTGTTGTCTGTTCTTGTGTGTTGTAGTTGTTCGTTGTTAGATGTTTTTCATATTTTTTCAAAGAGAAGAGGAACGAGAGCTGAGAGAGCGAGAGAGAGATTTAGAAGAGCTAAAAGCGGCACCCATAATAAGAGACGAAAAAGAGAGAGCGAGAGAGAGGAGAGCAGAGAGAGAGCAGAGAGAAAGAGAGGGAGAGAGACGAGAGAGAGAGAGAGAGACGAGAGAGAAGAGAGAGACGAGAGAGAGAATAGAGAAGAGAGAGAGAGGCGAGAGAGAGAGAGCAGAGAGAGAGAGCACGCGGAAGAGAGAGTGAGACGGGAGAGAGAGAGAGAGAGTGAGACAGGACAGAGAGCGAGAAGAGAGCGAGAGAGAGAGATTTAGAGGCAGATAAAGGAGAGAGCAGAGAGAGGAGAGAGAGAGAGAGAGAGGAGTTGAGAAGAGAGAGGAGAGAGAGAGAGTAGAGAGAGTTGCAGAGAGAGGGAGAACGAGAGACGCCGCTGAGAGAGCAGATTTAGAGAGATAAGGAGAGAGGGAGAGAGAGAGAGACGTCGCAGCAGAGATGAGTGAGAGAGAGAGAGAGGCGACGAGAGTGAGAGGAAGAGAGAGAGAGAGCAGAGAGAGAGAGAGAGGGAAAGAGACGAGAGAGAGAGAGCGGAGGAGACGGCGAGGGTGAGAGAGAAGAGAGAGAGAGACGAGAGAGAGAGAGAGAGAGAGAGACGAGAGAGCAGAAGAGAGAGGGAGACACCGCGTAAGCTGGCGCGAAACAGACGGCAGAGAGCTGAGCCGAGAGAGAGGAGAGAGAGAGCGAGAGGAGAGAGAGCGGAGAAGACGGAGAGGAGCAGAGATGATGATGAGGAGAGAAGAGAGAGAGAGAGAGAGAGGAGAGAGAGGCTGCTGAGAGTAGAAGTGTGTTGTGCGTGCGTAAGTTGGCGTGCGTGCGCTGCGTAGCGTGCGTTGGCGTTGCGTGCGTCAGTGCTATCCACTGCTGCTTGTCTTACCCTATTAGATGTTTGTTTCTTATACTGATAGCTGGCCTATTTTAAAAAGCTAGGTTTCAAGCGTTTTGAATGTACAGCTGTAATTAAAATTAAAATCTAGAATGTTTCGTCGTAAATCCTAATTTGTGTGGATCTTAAAATTAGCGCCACATAGAATTAATTGGAAGCTTGTCTCTATCTGCAGAGGGTTGGCGCCTGGCAGGGAGCCAGGCCATGGTTCACTAAACCTAATTATTATTGCTATAGATAGCTTATATTCGAAACCCAGGTGTTCCACCGGCCATGCTCGACTATGCAAATCAATTTTTTTAATGTCAGCGGTCCATCTAATCAAATTACAATTCAAATTTTTTGATGTTCGTAGTTGTTGTTGTTGTTGTTGCTCGGCTGCTAGCCCTGCTGCTGTTCGCTGGCTCCGCCGTGCTACTGGCTGAGCTGCTGCTACTGCTGCAGCTGCTGTTACCTGGCTGCTTTGCTAGGTGATACTGCTGCTGGCTGCACTCTGCTGTTACTGAGCTGGCTGCTACTACTGGCTTAACTCGCCTGGCTGCTGCCTGCTGTTCAGCTCTCGCTGCTACTATCGCTACTGCTGCTTCGCCGCTCATTGGTTGTCCAATTATCATTGTTGCTTAAATGTTGCTTGTTGTTGGTTGTTGTTTGTTGGCACGGTGGTAATTGCAACCGTGTGAGGTAGAAACGGAGGATAGCAGAACGGCAGCGGGTTGGGTGGATAATCGCCGCGCGATCAATGAAGCGCTACATGGTGGGTCGGCCTCCGACGCGCCCGCACTGCGAGAGATCAGGCGGAGACCCCCAGACCGGTGGCCGCCACCACCTGCACCTGAAGGTTCACCTCGCTGACTGAGATAGCAATGAAGCCCTACTCAAGGTAGCGAAAGGTTAGACACGGTTGCAAGAAGTTTTAGATGAGGGGAGTGGTTAGACAAAATGCATGTGACTTCCATTCATAGATAGAGGGGAGGAAATGTTAGACAGATGCAAGATTCTTAGATAGAGAGGGAGGTGTTAGAACAAGGGTCGAGAAGAATTCTTTAGATAGAGGAGTGTTAGACAAACTGTCAACCGATTCTTTTAGATAAGAGGGAGGTGTTTAGACAAGGTCCGAAGGTTCTTTTTTTAGATAGAGGGAGGTGTTCAGACCAAATGTCGGCAGAGCGATTCTTTAGATAGAAGGGAAGGGTGTTAGACAATTCGTCATGATTCTTGTAGATAGAAGGGAGGTGTTAGACATGTCCATAGATTCTTTAGATAGAGGGCGTGTTAAAGGACAATGTCCATCGCCGATTCTTACTAGATAGAGAGGTGTTAGACATGTCCATCCGATTCCTTTAGATAGAGGGAGGTGTTCACCCAAGGTGCGCAAAGATTTTTCCGATAGCACGGGAGGTGTTAGACAATGTCCATGAGATTCGCTTTAGAATAGAGGAGGTGCTTTCAGACCAAGGTACAAGAATTCTGTTAGATAGAGAGAGGTGTTGGGAGAGCAAATGTCCATCGATTTCTTTAGATTAGACGGGAGGTGTTAGACAATGTCCATGATTCTTTAGGATAGAGGAGGTGTTAGATCAAGATGCAAGAATTCTTTTACGATTAGGAGGACGGTGTTAGAACTAAAGTGCATGATTATTTAGCGGGCAACGGTAGAAAGGCGG
>NW_014580359.1:0-17941 GCF_000485595.1 Priapulus caudatus | reverse complement strand
CCTTATGCCTGACAAGTATCACGAGGTGATGCACAGAATAGTGTACATCACGAGGTGATGCACAGAATAGTGTACATCACGAGATGATGCACAGATTGGCCTTTTAAAAACACAAGTTCAGTTTACGCACCTTATGCCTGACAAGTATCACGAGGTGATGCACAGAATAGTGTATATCACGGCTCCCCTTCCTCTCTCCCTCCAGCCATCACGGCTCCCCCTTCCTCTCTCCCTCTAACCATCACGTGGCTTTCCTCTCATTCTCTCTCCCTTCTTTTTTTATCCCTCTACACCCTCACGCGGCTTCATCTCTCCCTTTATACCATCTACGGCTTCCTTTTCTCCTTCTAACGATCATGGCTTTCCTCTCTTCCCGTCTAACTCACTCCACGCTTCCTCTCTCTCTATAACCATTCACGGCTTCTTTTCTCTCTTTTTCCCTCTATACCATCACGCTTTCCTCTCTCCATCTACACCTCATGGCTTCCTCTCTCTCCCCTTCTACCCTCACGGCTTCCTCTTCCCTCTAACCACTCATCGGCTTCGCTCGTCTCTAGCAAATGGTATCACGAGTATGATGCACAGAATAGTGTAAGCATCACGGATGACTGCACAATTTGGCCTTCTGCAACAACACAAAGTTCAGTTTACGCACCGTAATACCTGACAGTATCACGAGGGTGTGCACCAGAATTAGTGTAATCACTGAATGATGATCGCACAGAATAGTTACATCACGAGATGATGCACAAAATTGGCCTCTGTAAAAACACCAAGTTCCAGTTTACGGCACCGTATACCTGACAATGTATCACCGAGTGATGCCACAAGAATAGTGTAATCTACGTAGACTGATTGCACAGAATATGATACATCACCCGAGATGATGCACTGATTTTGGGCCTTTAATAACACACAACTAACGCAAAAAATCTAATAAAAATACAAGAAAGAGACTAAGCACAACGAAATAATACATATAAAAAACAAACCTATCAAGACAACCGCCCCACAAACGCGTCCACCGCGCACAAGTTCAGTTTACGCACGGTTCCCCCCGTATTACCTGCACCCAAGTATCCACCGACCGCGCGTGCCTGCACAGAATAGTGTACGATCACGAGCATGTATGCAGCAGATTTGCCTTTTTACACACAACAGCCATAGTTCAAGTTTACGCACTGCTATATCTCTGACAAGTATTACGAGGTATGCACAGAATAGTGTATATCACGGACTCCCCTCTCTCTCTCCTAACTACCCGGCGTTTTTTTCCCTCTAATCCCTCATCTTACTCTCATCTTCCTTAGCCATCACCGGCTTCCTCTCTCCTCTAACGATACGGTCTTCCTCTCTCTCTATAACCATGCACGGCTTCCTTTCTCCCCTCTACATAACTGGTTCCTTCTTTCCCTCTAACACATCACGGCTTCTCTTCTCTCCCTCTTAACATCACGGCTTCTCTCTCCCTCTTAATACCTCATGGTCTTCCTCTCTCTTCACCTCATAGCATCACGGCTTCCTCTCTCCTTCTAATGCCTGCCCCACTCCCATCCCGGCTGTCTTGCTTCTGCTTTTCGGGTCATTACCCCTACTCTTCTGGACGCGCTCGCTCGCCGTCCTCTGCCTTGCTACACTGTCACGTGCCGCCCTTCTCTGTCTCTAACCATCACGGCTTCCTCTCTCCCATCTAACCCCTCATGCTTCCTCTCTCTCCCTCTTAACCATCAGCGGGCTTCCTCCTCTCCCTATCGTAACCATCCATGGCTTCCTCTCTCCTCTAACCATCAAGGCTCTCCTCATCTCCTCTAACCCTTCATGGCTTCTCTCTCATCTATAACCATCCTGCTTCCTTTCTCCCTCCAACCATCAACTGGCTTCCCTTTTCCCTCCTTAACCATCACGTGCATTCCTCTCCTCTTTAACCCTGCACGGCTTCCTCTCTCCTCTAACCTCATGGCTTCCTCTCTTCCCTTCTAAGACACATCACAGGCTTCCCCTCATCTCCCTCTAACCAATCCGGCTTCTCTCTCCTCTACCAATCACGGCTTCTCCCTCATCTTCTCTCAGGCATGTCTGCGGCTTCCCCCATTCTCTTCCTCTACCATGTACAGCTTCCTCTCTCTTCTCTACCATCACGGCTTATCCTCTCTTCCCTCCTAACCCTTTATGGCTTCCTTCTCTCTCTCTCTCTAACCCTACATAGCTTGCCTCTCTCTCTAAACCTCAGGGCTTCTCGCTCTCTCTAATCATCCACGGCATTCCTCTCCTCTTACCCTTAACTGGACTTCCTCATCTCTCTCTCTCTCTAACCCTCATGGCTTCCTCTCTCTCTCTATACCCTATGGCTTCCTCTCTCTCTCTAACCATCACAGGTTCCTCTCTCCAAATCTCTCGTTNATTGGAGTTATTTGGTGGTCGTGATGGCCATTTTGTATGATGCGTGAGAATAGCGTTGAGTATGTGGTGGGCATACATTGCCATTGATAATGTGTGTGTGGTGTTGAGCTCGTGATGAGTAAGACTTATTTCATTATTTGAGTGTGTATGTGTGTTATATGTGTGTAGTGTTGAGGGTTTATTGATGTGTAGTATTATAATTATATATATATATCATACGCCATGTGCGGTCTTTCCTCCGTGTCAGTGGATTGTTGATTAGCGTCAGTTTGCGCGCGCCTGCCGTGCCCGTGGCGTCGGTGCTCGCTTGATGAGTGTGCATGTATATATGCAAAAGCTACGGAGATGAAAAGCCAACTCACGGGTAGCGTGTGACTGTGTGACTGCGTGTGTGTTGGAAATGGCTGTTGTGGACTGTGTGGTGTTGTGCGTGTGGCGTGTGTGGTGGTGTAGTGTGTGTGTGGACGCATGTGGGTGTGTGTGTGTGTGTGTGTGTGTGTTGTGTGTGCGCTTGCTGGTGTTGCTGGGGTCCGTGTGGCGTGTTGCGTGACCACACCTGACAGCGTTGTGGTTGGCTGTTGTGCTAGCTGCGTGGGTGCGGTTATTCCGGCTCGAGTGGGCTGTACGCGGGATCTCCTTGGGACTAGGCGCGTCCGGAGTCAGCGACGTGGACGACGTCCAGGTCCGTTGACGTGAGCCGTAGCCCTGAGGCTGTTGCGTTGCGTCGTGTTGTGGCGGTTTCCATGTGGTCCGGTGTTGAGCAGCCGATGGTGGCGACGGTCAGTCAGCCAGCACGCCACCAGCGGCACATACATGTTAACATCCTCGCGGAGGTAGTGCCAACTCTTGGCCGTGTTGTTGGAGTGCCCTCCTGTCGTAAGTATGAAAGTACTTACGATAAATGAGCGGACTGCGAAAACAGCATGTGTGTGTGTGTAGTGGGCGTGTGCGTGGGTGTGTGTGCCCGCGCGGTGCTGTTGCTGTGGTGTGTGTGTGTTGTGTGTGTGTGTGTTGGGTTGGTGTGGCGTGCGTGCCGTGTGGTGCGTGCGTAGCGTGCGTTGGCGTGACGCTGCATTCCCAGTCGAAGATGTGTTGTCCTGTGCGCGCGCGCGTGCGCGACAACGACGCCCGTCTGTCGTTGTCCAATACAGATACTGTAACCGGCCGGCCAGCCAACCATTACCAATGCAGTACAACTAATCTCCTACATAAATAGCCGGATCCGTGCGGTCTGTCTGTGATCTATCTGTCCTGTCTGTCCGTCTATCTTCTCGAGACCCGCTAAAGTGTTACTCCCAAACACCATATCTCCTACATGAATGACGGATTCTGTCGTCTTGCAGTCCTGTCTATCTGTGTCTGTCTGCTGTGTCATGCTCCGTCTATCTTCTCGAGACCCCGTAAGAGGTGACCTTCCCAACAGCTATATGTATTCTGAGATCAGCATGACGCCACAACCATGTTTAAAGCAAAAAAGAAAGCCAAAAAAAACGCGATGAATAGTGAGTGATGACAAAGTGTAGAGGAGCACGAAGCAAGATCGATTTTCTCTTTTTTTTGAACTTCGCACTGTTTTTTTAGGTAACATATATTTAGCCCACTTTAAGTCGCCTGATAGAGTGTGTGACCAAAAACATCTATTATTCAAACCGGAGAATGATGGCATCCATCGCGAACAGTACGCGGCAGCAGATTCAAATCTCAATTTCATACGCCAGAAACGTAAAAATAGTAGCGCTCATGCAGCAGAAAAAGTTAAGAGGAATTATTAGCCCGTAGCAGCAAAAGTAAAGAGGAATCCTTAGCGACAGCCAGAAAAGTAAAGAGGAATCTACGCAGCGCAGAAAAGCCAGTCCCTCACACGTGGTTCGACTCAAACCCTCAGTCATGTCCGAGTTGTTCTCGCCGTGCGATGCGCGCGAGTGCTTGATGTGGGGTGCGCCTGTCCGAGGGTGGTACCAGACAACTTCTACATTCCTTCCTCTCAAGATGTCAAGACCAAGAATGTTGTGTACCAAGAAGCGCTGCAGACGAAACAAAGATGTGGTGAAATTCTTGCGCCGACAGATTTATAAAATACCCGAATAAACACCAGTACAGCCGTCATGCCCAGACTAAATTTTTAGCCTCTGTTTCTCCTTTTATCCCGGGCATCGCCGGTAAGCCCCAGCTAGCTACACTATATGCTACATGAGTTGTGTTGTGTGCTTCTTTCTATCTAGTGTTGACTCATACGTAGTGCTCAGTGTATCTTTGATTTTGGTGTGCGCGGCCTCGCGCAACAATCCGAGATCTTCACAGACCATGTAGTCGGACCGGCCGCATCCCAGCCCGCCGCTGCTGCCTGCTACTGCTACTGCACCTGTCTGCTGCTACTACTACTACTACTGCCTGCTGCTGCTCGCTACTGCTACGCTACTGCTGCTGCTGCTGCTGCTGCTGCTGCTACTGCCTACGTGCTACTACTACTGCAAGCTGCTGCTGCCCCTTCTGCCTGCTACTGTCTGCTACCTGCTACTACTGCGCTGCTGCCAGCTGCCTGCTGCTCTACTGCTTGCTGCTTGCTGCTGGGTTACTTGCTGCCGCGCCTTACTGCCTGCCGCTTGCCGCTGCCTGCTGCTGTTGCCGTGTGTGGGTACTACTGACTACTAATACTACTAACTACATACTACTACTACTACTACTACTACTACTACTACTACTACTACTGCTACTACTGCTGCTAATGATACTACTACAACTAGTAACTACTACTGCTAATGCTACTGCTGCTGCTGGTTGCTGTTGCTGCTGCTGCTTGCTGCTGCCCTGCTGCCGTGTCGTTTCAACAGCTTTAAGAAGCCAATGCGTGTAGAGCATCGACCGAACGTCTGATGGAGGGCGATTAAAAGATACGGTGTATGAATATGACCAACTCACCTTGAGATATCTACATTCAAGTCTTCGCAGGCGACAGCATATCCACATCCAAGTGTGGATTTAGGCCACCTCTTCCCCGCCGTGGCCTCCAGCCCCGTCAGCTCACTCCGACAATAACCCTTCCTTCCGCGAACGAAATTTTTTCTTTTTGTTTACGTATTTTAGTAATGCTAAAACCAAGTTACCATGGTATATGCCGAATTTTATTACCCATAGGCATAGATATAGGCATTAAAATCACGCGAAAAACAAGACAAGCCGCCAGTGCAAGCACCGGTAAGTTATTAGTAGCACGTTATAGGTGTTGCCGCGTTATATTTGGTATGCACGGAGGCTAAGCGCCACCGATATAGAATTGTCAATAAGTGCAGTGGTGCTGATGGAGTGATGGTTGCTCTAGCTCCACGTTATATGAGTCCGTGCTATTTTATGACGGGGGCCTTAGAGGCCACCTTATTTAGGTATGTAATAATAGAATAGTGTATGCGGGGCCCAAGCGTCATAAATATAGCTATTGCTTATGATGATGACGGGTGGTGCTGGACTTGATAGCCGCACCTATATATTAGAAAATGTAATAAAGCGGTATGCTGGGGGCCAATGGTCCATCTATTATGTATATGTTGTATTGTGCTGAGTTGATCGTCGGTGTGTGCGGGCCTAAAGCGCCACCTATATAGTATGTTAATAATAGATAATAGAATAGTGTATGATGGGGGCCCAAGGCCGCATATATAGTATTTGTATGACGTTGTAAGCTATACCACCTCCAGCAAAGAAAAGTAGGCTGCATCACTTGCACAGTGTATTATTGCGCCAGCGGGAACCTCGGCTCCCGGTGGCTTAAGGCCACACTTGGATGTGGATATCTGTCGCCTGCATACGCAGCGGGGACCTTACATGCAAGGTCTTCCTCCTATTTCTTAAATGATTTCTACTGATGGAATATTATCATATAAATCTATGCTAGGATAACTCCTCTTCATTTTAAATGCATAATCTTTGAAAAAATACGATTTTTCTCTGGAGACATTGCGCATGCGCGCGCACCGTGTTAGGCGTGCAGTGCCGTCTGAGGCAAACTTTATAATATAGCTTGCTGAGGGGGAGAGGGGATGGGAGATTGAGGAAAGGCGGCAGGAAAGATAGCTGGGGCGGTAGATGAAGAAGGAGGCTGAGCGAGAGACAGGGGAGGGAAAGGGAAGGATGCGAGGGCACAAAGTAGGTGTTTTGTACCCTACATGCTAGGCCGCTCTCCTAATTATAAGCACAGATCTACTGATAAAAGTTTATTAGGAAAATCTATGCGGAGATACCCCTAACCATTTTAAATGCACATTCATCACAAAATATAACTCGTCTGGTGAGATATTGCGCATGAGCTAACACACTAACGTAGTCAGATTGTGTACTGGCTGGTATACGCAGAGGGGATCTTACATGCAAGGTCTTCCTCTTATTTCTTAAATGATGTCTACTGATGGAATGTTATCATGTAAATCTATGCTAGGATAACGCCTCTTCATTTTAAATGCATAATCTTTGCAAAATACGATTTCTGTCGGGAGACATTGCGCATGCGCGCGCACCGTGTTAGGCGTGCAGTGCCGTTTGAGACAAACTTCATAATATAGCTTGCTGAGGGGGAAGGGGATGGGAGACTGAGAAAATGCGACAGGAAAGATAGCTGGGGGCGGTAGAAAAAGAAGGAGGCTGAGCGAGAGAAAGGGGAGGCAACGGGAAGGACGCGAGGGCATAAAGTAGGTGTTTTGTACCCTACATGCTAGGGCGCTCTCCTAATTATAAACAGAGGTCTACTGATAAATGTTTATTAGGGAAATCTATGCTGAGATACCCCCTAACAATTTTTAATGCATATTCATCACAAAATATAACTCATCTGGTGAGATATTGCGAATGCGCTCTCTAACACTCTCTAACTCCCTAACACACTAACGTTGCCAGATCGTGTACTAGTTGGTATGCGCAGCCCAGGCGACAGATATCCACGTCCAAGTCGTCCCCCGCCGGTGGCCTCCAGCCCCCGTCAGCTATCTTCGACAATAACCCTTCCGCGACCGAAAATAGTTCTTTTTGTTTACGTATTTTAGTAATGCTGAAACAAGTTACCATGGTATATGCCGATTATATTACACATAGGCATAGATATAACATTAAATCGGGAAAAAAAGAAGACTCCTGATAGTATTGTGTATGAAGGGAGGCCTAAGGCCTCCTATATAGTAGTGTGTGGTAAGCCTTGGTTGTAAGCTATACCGCCTCCAGCAAAGAAAAGTAGGCTGCATCACGTGCACAGTGTATTCTGGCGCCAGCGGCGCGTGGCTTAAGGCTACACTTAGATGTAGATATCTGTCGCCTGCTCATACTTTCTGCCGTGCCTCCCCCACTCTTCAGCGTGATCCATGTTCACTGTCTTACTATCATTCTCTACAGATGTGATCATCTTTCCTTAATTCATCGTCTGCGGGCAAGCTTTTTTCTTCGGCAGCGATATTCAGTGTAAGGACGCAATATTTATAGACAAGCCACGACAGCAAGTCAGTCAACCAAACAGCCAAATTAATAGCGCATTTAATTAATAGCCTTTCAAAAAACAAATTAATGACGACTTAAATAACGATCACTCCCTCCGCGCGCCGCACACGACAACACGCACACAGACACACACACACCGCGCGCTCACACACACAATACAACCGCGCAGCACACACACGCACACAGAACACATCACACGACGCGCGCTCACACACACATTACACGCGCACACACGCACAGCACACACACACTGCGCGCGCACACAGACACACCACACACGCGCACACATACACGCGCGCCACACAGCACGCACGCACACACAGACAACACACACGCGCACCACAGACACACACACGCGCGCACAGCACACACATACACGCGCGCACACCCACGCACGCACGCACACACAGACACACACACGCACAGAGACACACACACACACACACACACACACACACACACACACACACACACACACACACACACATACACGCGCACACACACACTTTCAGACACGCGCACGCACACGCACACACACGCACGCACACACGCGCGCGCACACACACAAGCACCACATGCACCATGCATGCTAGGGCATGTTTCTATTCATAAATAGAGTTAAGGCGATAAAAATATTAAAATTATAATAATGATTATTATAATAATTTGCTCTCAGATACCCTCTAACCATATTAAATAATTAACTTTGGAAAAAATATCAATGCTGTCGACAGATATTGCGCTTGCCCGAACGCATATCTTGGTCCGCAAAGTGTAGAAAAATACAGCAACGTAGTCAGATTGTATCCAGTATGTATCTGCCACCGGCACGCACCACGCATGCTAGGGCTTGTTTCTATTCATAAATAGAGTTTAGACGATAAATATTTATTATGAAAATCTGCTCTCAGATATCCCCTAACTATACTAAATGATTAACTTTGGCAAAATATCAATGCTGTCGACAGATATTGCGCTTGCGCGAACGCATATTTTGACACGCAAATGTTCAGTAAAATACAGCAACGTAGCCAGATTGTGTCCAGAATGTATCTGCTGCCGGCACCATGCATGCTAGGGCATGTTCCCATTCATATATAGAGATAAGGCGTAAAAGAATTGAATAATAATGCGGACAGACAGAGAGCTACAGAGATAGACAGACAGGTAGACAGACACACGGTCACACACAGAGAGACAGTGGGCAAGAGCGCGAGACAACGACAGAGAGAAAGAAAGAGAGAGAGAGAGAGCAGTGGAAAGAGAGAGAGAGAGAGAGATAGAGAGACAGAGAGAGATAGAGAGACAGAGAGAGATAGAGAGAGAGCGAGAGAGAGAAAGCGACAGACAGTGAGAGAGAGGGAGAAAGAAAGAGAATTTTATTGATAGAGACAGCGAAGATAGAGGGACAGAGAATTTTTCGTCGCAAAGTTTAGACTCTAGTTTTGTCCCAGATCGCGATACGAATAAGTAAAGCCACACGTGGCGATTTTTATTGCTAGTACTGGCGATATTGTTGCCGGCGACAAAATTGCCGAGAGATCGCCACGTGTGCGCTTGCATGGCGATGGCGATTTTGACTCCAGAAACTCGTCGCTGGAATATCAAACATGTTTGATATTTATTACCGAGTCGCTGAACACTCATGAACAATCTTAACAATGCAGCAGTATGTTGCCGACAGACCGTTGCATTGTCGCCGGGTCCTAGCGATAAAAATCGCCAGTACTAGCGATAAAAAACGCCACGTGTGCGCCGAGCTTAACGCAGGCAGCGATCTATTTTGCAATCACAATGGAGTAACGGAAGATGCTGAGGATGCGACGTAAGAGGGCATAATGGAGATAGAGAGAGAGAGAGAGAGAGAGAGAGCAAGAAAGAGAGCGAGCAAAATATGGAGATAGCGTTGACAGATTATTACGATGTGTTAGCATCGGATTAGCAAGGGGAAGGGGAGAAATGCTAGCATGCTAGCGACGTGATGCGAGGTCTAGACAGACGCGGAGCTACCAGACAGTTTATACAGCCTGCTAGACACACGATCGACACACCCACTAGCGAAGCCGGGATTAACTGTATCAAGCCTGATGAACACTGTCTCACAACCACTCTGCCATCGGTTGGACTGAAGAACTCCGGATAACTAATTCGCTTTGATTCGTTAACTGATGGATGAAGTGCTGATGAGTTAACGGAGTCCGTGTCAGTGAGTTCACTAGGCGTGGTTGACTGCGGCTGTTGCTGCGTAGAGTCTGTATAGTTCTGCTCTATACATGCTCCCGGCACGCACCTACCTCGTTAGCTTCCAGTCTCCTCCTCAATCTCCACTTATCTCGTGCGTGTGGTGTGCGTGTTGTGTGGTGGTGTGTGTGTGTGTGTGTGTGTGTGTGGTGTGTTTGTGTGTGTTGTGTGTGTCTCTGTCTCTCTTCTTTCTTCGCTTTTCTCAAGCGCCTGCTGTCTTGTGCCTGTTTGTTCCCACACAATCTGCTCATCTTCCTCGCATCTCTCTCTCCCCTTCCTATCTTGTATATCTCTCTCGCGTTTCCTCTCTTCTCATCGTCTCTCTCCTCTCTCATCATCTCGTCGCTCTCTCTCTCTCCGCTCTCATTCACCGAGTCGATCTCTCTCACTCTCTCTCTCTCTCTCTCGTCACTCTCTCTCTCTCATCTGTCTCCTCTCTCTGCTCTCTTTCACGCACGTCTCTCTCCATCTTCTCTCTACGACCCTCTCCGTCTTTACGGTCGGCCAAGCGCTCTCTTCTCCCTTATACGCGCGCGCGCGTGGCGGCAGCTCTCTCTCTTCTCTCAGATCTCTCTACTCTCATCATTCAACAGCGCGAGCGCTCCGCTGTCTCTCTCTCTTTCTCCTCTCTCTCGCTCTCTTTCTCTACTCTCTTTCGCTCTCGTCTATCTTCGCTCTCTCTCGCGCGCCTCTCTCTCATCTCTCTATATAGATCTCTCGATCCTCTCGCCTCTCCCTTTCGCTCTCTCTCCGTACGCGCTCCTTTCAGTCGCTCTTTCCTTACTCTCTCTCTCTCATCACCTCTCTCTCCTCTCTCATCTCTCTCTCTCTGTTGTCTCTTTCTATCGCTCTCTCTCTCTCTCTCTCGCCTCCTGCGTCTCCTCTCCTCTTTCTCTTCACGCGCGCTCTCTCTGCTCTTTCACGGCGCACTCTCATCCTGCTCTCGTCTGCTCCGCTCCCCTCTCGGCTCTCACTCAAGCTCGTCGCTCGCTCTCAGCTCTCTCTTTCTCTCTCTACTCCTTCTCGTCTTCTCGCTTTCATTCGCTTTCTCGTCAACCTAAGCGAGCATCTCTCTCGCGTCTCGCTCTCGGCTTCGGCGCGCTCTGCTCTTCTCTCTCTCAGTCTTCTTTCACGGCGGCGCGGCCTCTCTCTCTTCACGCGCGCGCTCTCATCTCTTTTTCACAGCTCTCTCTTTGTTCTTTCTCCTTTCTCTCGTCTCTCTGCCCTCCTCCCCCGCGCACGTCTGAATTCTTCTGGCTCGCTCCTGTTCTCCTCTTGTTCTGTTTTCTCTCTCCAAAAATCTGCTCTCGGTATATTCGCCTCGCCCTCTCCGCTCTGCTCTCTCCTCTCTCTCGGCTCCACAACAGCGCGGCGCCGAGGCTCTCTCTCTCTTTCACGCCGCGCGCTCATCTTTCCTGTTCAGGCCGCGAGCGCTCAGTCTCTCTTTTCTCAATCACTCTCATCTTCTCGCTCGTCCTCCCTTTCTTCTCTCTCCTCTTCCTTCGTTCTCGGCTCTATCTCTCCTCTCTCTCGCTCCCTCTTCTCTCTCCCATCGCTTCATGTCGTTTTCCTCACCCCATCTCTCTCGCTTAGACCTTCACCCCGCGCCCTCGCGCTTCTTGCATATATCGCTGAACATAGAGGCTTTATCTCGATATGCGATCTAATCTATATATCCCCACGCGCTTCTTCTTCCGCGGCTAACATGATGCATTCTATAATGGTCTCTGAAATTTTACTTAATCCTCTTCGAGAAGGCGCTCGTGTACATATCACGTGTGATTATTTCCTGCGTGTTCACTCGCGCGCTGTCAGTCTCTGCAGCAGCAGCAGCAGCAGCAGCAGCAGACAGGCAGCAGCAGTAGCAGCAGTGGTGGCGGAGGCAGCAGTGGTGGCGGGTAGCAGCAGCAGCAGCAGCAGCAGCAGTAGCAGCGGAAGCAGGAGCAGTAGGAGCAGCAGTAACGGCGGCGGCAGCAGCAACAGCAGTGGCAACGGCGGAGGCGGTAGTAGCAGCAGCAGTAGCAGCAGCAGCAGCAGTAGCAGCAGTGGTGGCGGTAGCAGCAGTGGTGGCGGTAGCAGCAGCAGCAGTAGCAGCAGCGGCGGCGATAGTAGCAGCAGCAGCGGCGGCTGTAGCAGCAGCGGCAGCGGTGGCAGCAGCAACAGCAGCAGTAATAGCAGCAGCAGCAGTAGCAGCAACAGTAGCAGTAATAGTAGTAGCAGCAGCAGTAGCATCAGCAGCAGTAGCAGCAGCAGTAGCAGCAGCAGCAGCAGCAGCAGCATCAACAGCAGCAGTAATAGCAGCAGCAGCAGCAGTAGCAGCAGCAGCAGCAGCGGCAGTAGTAGTAGCAGCAGCATCAGTAGCAGCAGCAGTATCAGCAGCAGCAGCAACAGCAGCAGTAATAGCAGCAGCAGCAGCAGTAGTAGCAGCAGCAGCAACAGCAGCAGCAGTAGCAGCAGCAGTAGCAGCAGCAGCAGCAGCAGCAGCGGCAGTAGTAGTAGCAGCAGCATCAGTAGCAGCAGCAGTATCAGCAGCAGCAGCAGTAGCAGCAGCAGTAATAGCAGCAGCAGCAGCAGCAGCGGCGGGCCGGAGGTGGCGGCGGCGGAGAAATCCAGCCCGCGTGCATCGTAGACGCACGCACGAACTTACGCACGCATGCACATGCACAGTTAACCCCTGATTTACTGTCGGACTCCCTGCCATACTAACTAGTTTGTTCAAGAGCACGGCCTCCCAGAATTACCGTATTTTTCAGCAAATGTCCAAAGAAAATTTGGCAGACGTGCAACCGCATGAATCTTCAAAATAAGCACACGTGTGTTATTGTTCATATCTTTAATTTTTACCTTCAGACTGCGGACTCTCTCATTTTGCTGCGGACCCTCGCTTTTGGAGGGTAGGGAGTCCGTTGGAATCCCGTGTTCAAATGTTAAATTCTACCCCTGTATATATATATATATATGTATATATGTATATATATATAATATATATATATATTTATATAATATTATATATTAGTATACAATGCCCAAGCTGGAAAGCAGACTAACTCGATCGGCCGAGCAGTGATAGCCGAAAAGTTAAGTGCTAATGCGTTGCCATGGTTTCGAGCGCGCTCCGGCTCGCCGCGCATTGCCCGGCTCGCTGCCTCCGCCGCTGACATCTCTAACGGGATTGCAGCTAACGGCGTTCGTGCGGCGGAGTGGCAGCAGCGGACGTACGGCCGGACCTAGTTGTATTAGCGACGCCGTCACGGGAGCGGCCGCAACAACACGGCGTCCTGATTAGCGTCGCGTAGCAGATGGACGGACGGATGCGGGGTGGGCAACAGGGGGAAGGGAGAGAGAGTGGGAGGGCAGCAGGAGAAAGGGAGAGAGGGAGGGGAGGGCAGGAGGGAAGCGAGAGAGGGAGGAGAGGGCAGGAGGGAAGGGAGAGAGTAGGGGGGCCGACGACGAAGGAAGGAGAGAAGGGGAGGGCACGGGAACAGGGAGAGAGAAGGGGAGGGCAACAGGGGAGAAAGGGGGAGAGAGGCGAAGAGCAGCAGGAGAAGGGAGCAGAGGGAGGGGAGGAGGGCAGCAGAGAAAGGGGAGAGGGAGGGGGAGCGCAGAAGGAAAGGGAGAGAGGGAGGGGAGGGCAGGAGAGGAAGGGAGAGAGGGAGGGGAGGAGGAGGGAAGGGAGCTCGGGAGGGGAGAGGAAAGGGAGAGAGGAGGGGGAGGCAAGGAGGGAAGAGAGGAGAGAGGGGAGGGAAGGGAGAGAGAGGGGGAGGGGGCAGAAGAAAGGGAGAGAGGGAGGGGAGGAGCAGGGAGGGAAGAGAGGGAGAGAAGGGAGGAGGGAAGGGAGAGAGAGGGGGAGGGCAGAGGAGAAGAAGGAGAGAAGGGGAGGGCAAGAGGAAGGAAAGAGAGGGGAGGGCAACAGGGGGAAGGGGAGAGAAGGGGAAGGGAGCAATATGGGAGAGGAGAGGAGAGGGGGAAGGGCAGCATGGGGAAGGGAGAGGAGGAGGGGAGGGCAGGAGGGAAGAGAGAGCAGAGGGAGGGGGAGGGCCAGGAGTGGGGAAGGGGAGAAAGAGAGAGGGGAGGAGGAGGAAGGGAGAGAGGGAAGGGGAGATGTTGAAGATGAGAAGGAAGGGGAGGAAGAGAAGGAAGGGAAAGAGACGGGGAGGCGGAGGAGGCAGAGAAGGGAGCAGGAGGGGATGGGGAGGAGGTGAGGGTGGCGAAATGGAAGTGGAAGAGGGAAGGTTTAGAGAGGGAAGGGAAAGTGGACGGATGGATGGATGGCTGAATAGACTGGAGTGGATGGATGGATGGATGGGTGGGTCGGGTGGTGGCGTGGAGTAGATGGAGTGATGGAGTGGATGGAGATGGATGGATGGATGGAGTGGACTGGATGGGATGGATGGATGGATGACTGAGAGTGGGGGGTGTGGTGGAGGTGGAGTGGCAGTGGATGGAATGGATGGATGGATGGAGCAGATGGATAGATGGAAAATGAGAGGGTGGATGGGGATTGGATGGGAGTGAGGGTGGATGGCGATGGATGCGATTGGATGGGATGGGATGGAGTGGGATTGAATGGAGGATGGATGATGGATGGATGGATGGAATGGATGAATCAGGATGGATGGATTGGATGGCTGGAGTGGAGATGGATGAATCAGGATGCGATGATGAATGAATGAATGAATGAATAGAATGAATGAACTGAATGAATGAATGAATAAAATAACTGAATGGAATAGAATAGAATGCAAGATGAAATGAATGAAATAAAATAAATGGAATAAGAGGGAATAGAAACGATGGTGGCTGGGCAAGGCTTTCGTAAGACTCGTCATTAATGGTTAATATCGATGGCACCGGCTGCGATGCAACATGGGCTGCCAGCTAGCGGCAACAAAAATACGGCATAACAGGTATCTATTTTTGCAGGGACAACATTTTTGAGTAGGATTGTTGTGGTGTGTGTGTGTGTGTGTGTGGCGTGTGTCGATGTGCTGTGTGTGCTGTGTGTGTAGTGTGTGTGTGATGGTGTGTGTGTGTGGCATGTGTGTGTCGTGGGGTGCGTAGGGTGCCGTGCGTGCGTACGATGCGTGCGTGTGGCGGCGTGCGTGCGCGCAGTGTGTGTGTTGTGTGTCGTGCCGTGCGTGCGTAGCGTGCGTGCGTGGTGTGTGTGTGCATGTTTTGTAATGTGCTGTGTGTGCGTGCGTGCGTCGCGTGCGTGTGTCGGTGTGTATCTATGGCCACACTGTCAGCAGGGCCCACGTGCCAGTCGACCGATCGTGCCGGTAGAATAACCGAGCAGCAGTTGGCTTCATTTGATGCAAAGGGCCAACCCCCCCGCCCCCCGTGCGGACGAGATGGGCTTTTCTTTTTCGCAGTTGAATGTAAAGCCATTGTCCATTATCCGATAGTCATTCCTGTACCAGAACGCGTTTTAAAGCGTTCTGTTCTTCTTATCCTTCTTTTTTTCTCTCTCTCAGCGTGCTTAGCGCCGGCCTTCTCATTCTCACCCATCCCCCCTACTACTCGGGGTGACCCCCTGGTCGGGCTATTAACCGGTCAGTGAACGAACGTGCAAGCTGATAGCCGAGTTCCCTACTGGGATGCACGTCTAGTAAACCGTAAACCAGGCCAGGTCACCCTCTCTCAGATATGGCGCTTCATTTCCGAGGGCCCCTCCCGCGCGTCGCCCTCAGTCTCTCTCTAGTCTCCTCTCTGCTCCTCTCTTCTCTCTCTTCTCATNGTGTGTGTGTGTGTGTGTGTGTGTGTGTGTGTGTGTGTGTGTGTGTGTGTGTGTGTGTGTGTGTGTGTGTGTGTGTGTGTGTGTGTGTGTTCGTGTGTGTGTGTGTGCGTGCGTGCGTGCGTGCGTGCGTGCGTGCGTGCGTGCGTGCGTGCGTGCGTGCGTGCGTGCGTGTTTGTGTGTGTGTATCTATGCCACGCTGCAGCAGCCACTCCATCGACCGACGTCGTAGAATAACCAGCACAGTTGGTCATTTGAATGCAAAGCCATCCGAGAGATGGCTTTTCTTTTTCCATTAGTAACGCCATTTCCTTTCGATTCATTCCTTACAGGAAGCGTTTTAAAAGCGTTCTTTCTTTCTTTCCTTCTTTTTTTCTCTCTCCCACTCTTCCCCTCTCTCATTCTCCCCCTCCCCCCTTCACGTCACACGATAGCCAGTTCCCTACCGGATGCACGTCTAGTAACCGTAACCAGCAGTCACCTCAGATATCACTTTCATTTCCGAGCCCCTCCCCCGTCCTCTCTCTCTCTCTCTCTCTCTCTCTCTCTCTCTCTCTCTCTCTCTCTCTCTCTCTCTCTCTCTCTCTTTTCTCTCACAGACTCTTTCTCGCCCTCTCTTTCTATCCCCATCTCAATTCATCTCTCTCTCTTCTCTCTCTCTCCCCTCTCTCTCATCTCCCTCTCACCCTCTCTCTCTCCGCCTCTCTCTCTCTCTCTCTCCTTTCTCTACGAATCTCTTTTCTCTCTCTCTCTCTCCGTCTCTCATTTCTCTCTCTCTCTCTATTTCTTTCTCTTGCCTCTCCTCCTGCTCCTCTTCTTCCTCTCTTTCTCTCTCTCACTCTCTCCTGCGTCTCTCTCTCTCTCCTCCTCATTTCTCTCCTCTTTTCCTTTTCCCCTTTCTCTCTCCTCTCTGCTCTCATCTCTCTCGTCTCTCTTTTCTCTCCTCTCTCTCTCATCATCGATCTCTCTCTCTCTCCCACTCGCCAACGTCCTACTCTCTCTCTCTCTATTTTGTCTCTCTCGTATTTCCTCCCTCCCTTTCTTTCGCGACACTCTTTCTCTCTCTCCGCTCTCTCAGCTCTCTCTGCCTCTTCTCTCTCATCTCTCTCTGTACTCTGTTTCTCTCTGCTCTTTCTCGCCCCTCTCTCTCTTTCTTCTCTCCTCTCTCTCATCTCTCTCTCTCACTCTCATCTCTCGTCTTGCGCGTGGGTGATTCGTTGATATGGCGTCTAACATTAAGTGAGATGATTCACAGTCTCTACGCTTCCTGTTTCACTAGGATAGGCGGATATATATATAGAAAGAGAGAGGGGGAGAGAAGAGCGAGAGAGAGAAGAGAGACGAGGGTGAAGAGAGTGAGCGCGGCGAGATGAGAGAGAGAGAGAAAAAGAGAGAGAGAGAGAGAGAGAGAGATATTTAATATCACTGTCTCTCTCACCCCCCCTACCCCCCCCTCTCTCTCTCTCTCTCTCTCTCTCTCTCTCTGCTATCTATCTAGCTATCTATAATACTATACCATTTTTTTTTTATCTATCTATCTATCTATCTATCTATCCATTTATCTATCTATCTCTCTTTCGCTCTCTCTTTCTCTTGTAATAATTAAACAAATTTTACATAGCAGAGTTAACTAACCATTATTTCTTCCCTGACTTCCCTTCTTCTCCCCGCAGCTTTCAGCACGCGGGAGATCAGTAAGGAAAATCACTAGCTGGTCATCGACCTGCACAAGAGCATCAAAGAAGTACTTCATTTCTGCGCTCCATCATTACGGAGTTGGACGAAGACTACGAGACAGCAAGGACTATCCGATCGTGCCGCGCTACTCGATGTTTGAAGAGCATGATCCAGACGTGATGCGAAACCCGGAGTACATCGCCATGGTGCAGGAGGAGACGATGACATGAACCACAGCCGCCGCTGCTGCTGCTGCTGGGTCAGACGCGGTCAGACGGGGTCATGCAGGGTCGGACACGGTCAGACGGAGTCAGGCAGGGTGAGGCAGGGTCGTGCAGGGTCATGCCTGGGTCAGACTGGGTCAGGCAGGGTATTCGGGGTCAGACTGGTCGCGGGGGCCGCTCTATTACCTAG
>NW_014580358.1:12970-17957 GCF_000485595.1 Priapulus caudatus | reverse complement strand
GAATGCATTGTACCATTCGAAAGCTATGCAGTTTCTGATTCAGTAGGAAAATTTCTTCACTTCAATGGTGCATGGTTGCGTGTCTCTATCTATACTATGAGCACCACCTAATAATGACAAATTTCTCATTATTAGCTCCTGATACTATATTCCTTTTATTTATGTAAGATCTCACAATGGATAGCTGTACTGTGCGGGAGCTCCAACAGTTCGCACCGCCAGGAATCTCTACATATTTTGCACCAGAGAATAAGACGAAAACATTTTTTATCAAGAGCTTTCAAATGGAAAGTCTAACCCATTCCTACATGCTGTATATAATAACTTTTTGTCATTTACACCATATTATACTATTATGTCCGAGGGGTTCTAAGTTGCGGTTGTGCTGTCATATAAATGTATACGTAACAGTTTTTTCGTTTTCTCCATGCTTATTATTTATTTACACTCATTTCTAAATATTAATATTGTCTGCAATGTTTGTCGATTTTTTACCCATATGTTCCTATTCGTCTCCCATTATTAGTAGCTTTATCATTATTAGCTGCTCATAGTATAGATAGAGACACGCAACCATGCACATTGAAATGAAGAAATTTTCCTACTGAATCAGAAACTGCATAGCTTTCGAATGGTACAATGCATTCTGAGATCGTAGCATCTGAACTGAACCTCTGAGCTGAGTGAGTAGTACCTCTGAACTGGTGAAACTGGTGCTGGTTGTGGTGTGTTTTAGTTTTGGTTTCGGTTTCACAATACCAGCAGCCGTATGAGGTGAGGGAATCGATTTTTCTGTGTGTGGCAGCACTGTACAGTCAGTGCTGACATTGTGTGAAGTTTCACGAATTGACGGGTTTTTCACGGATTTTTCGGTGAGTTTGACGGTTTGACAGGTTTTTTTCATCTAGGAACACTCCCCGGGTATAAGAGATGGCCCTGTGAAAATTGCATCCAGATCGCTTGGGCGGTTTGGCCGTCCATAGGGTACGATACATACATACATACATACATACATAGATACATACATACGAACTCAAATATATATTAGATAACAAGACTAGCTATTACCCGTCCTCCAGACGGGTTCGAGTGGGGTCTGACTTGAGGATGGCGGTTTAACCATTTATCTGAGTTTAGACTTTTATTTGAGGATGTATTTACAGTAAACGGAAAATACTGATATTTAGACTCGAGTCATATACCAATATTTGTTTAAAAAAAATTGTATCTAAATATATATAAAATCTGAAATTTTACCTTAAAATGACATGCAATTTAAAAAAAAAAAAGGAAATGGGGTGATTTCATAGTACAATTTCACTTATTTATATATTTTTGAAAATAGCATTCTGGTTAGAAGCATTAATAATAAGTCAAATTCTTCAAAAAAAGTTATTGAGAGTTGATATAGTTTTGAAGATATATTTTATTGAAAAAGTCTGTTGTCGGCGGCGGGCACGATTACACCTCCCGTTGTTAAATATTTGCACACACACATAACACACACGCGCGCCCGCACGCACACACCGCATTCACACACATACGGGCATGCGCACGCACAATGACACGCGCACCAACCACGCACACACATACCACATTTACACACAGACGGGCGCGCACACACATATACGCACACGCACACGCACGCGCACGCGCACGCACACGCACACGGGCGCGCACACACATATACGCACACGCACACGCACGCGCGCGCGCACGCACTCGCACACGCACACACATACACATACACATACACACACACATACACATACACATACAACTGCAGCCGTCTCTCGTTGGAGTTTGTCTTAAATTTTCGCTTCACAGCTGTGCGCGGCAGTCACTGTGATTGGCTGTTTATAACACCGCAGCCGCAATGACTTTGGTGTGTGCGTGTGTGCGCGTGCCGGTGAAGGCCCCACCTAATTAAATGCTTATTATTATACCTTTAATCTACATTTAGTATAGCTATATTATCATTAAAACCCGTGAGAAAACACATTAATACTTTAACACAATTTCAAAAGGTTATGGCATATATAGTGTGGTATGTGTGTGTTCTTAGACAATCGAAACGGTGTCTAAAAATGTGAGAGCATTGGGAGCCGGGTAAGCGCGGGCACGGTTACATCTCTTATTGTCAAATATTTGCACACACGCTCGCACACACACACACACACACACACACACACACACACACACACACACACACACACACACACACACACACACACACACCACACACGCGCGCACACATCGCATTCACACACATACGGCCATGCGCACGCACAATCACACGCGCACCCACGCACACACACATACCACATTTACACACACACGGGCGCGCACACACATACACGCACACGCACACGCGCATGCACACGCATACATACTGACTCCGGGATGAGATTTTTCCGCGGATCCGCGGAAATCGGCGGATTTGACAGAGTCGCAGGGCACCATGCTTCTCTCCGTCTATGCACGGTACCCATGCTTCCTCACTTGGTCCTCGCTCCGAGGTCGCTCTCAATGTTGTGACAAACGTCAAATTCGCTTGAAAAAATTGGGGGCAGAGGGTAAATCATGTAAAAATTGAAATTATACCTCGAACAGTACCCGACAGTAGACTGACAGCGAAGTCAACAGCGGGTGTTACAGATAGCCAGCGTGTACCGCGCCTGCCGCTAGTGTGTACGATGTACGTCCGTCATGGCAAGAAGCGGTGCCGATTGATGTACGGGCAATGGATTGTTTCATGTCTATGCCGCGAAGCGATGCCGTGTGTGGAGCATGTTTATGACTGCGTAGGAGTGACCGGCGCCTGGGAGGGGAGAACAAAAGTAAAACGAATTTACGAAAACCGGTAGCTCCCTCGTCCTATCGTTTCATCCTATGAGGGGTTGATAATTATTAAGGATGCGGACTCCTATTTCTATCCCTGGTATAGTGTACAGTATTTTATGACATGGCACTGTGTGATATGTGTTTATTGACAAATGCTGGATGTACAGGAAATACCAGAAATGAAGTAAGTCAGGTTTAGAAAAGAATTAAAAAGCATGAAAATCGAGATTTACTCCAAGCCGTCTTCGTCGACGCTTGCAGTTGCTGCGGTAGCAGGTGATTCACATGCTCTGATTGGACGACTGCGCATGCAGATTTTGCGATCTTAAAAGTTGGTGCGGGTTTCCGATGAATGCCGAAGTTTCTTCGGGCACATAACTTTTTAGAAAATTGCCTCCAAAAGTCACTTTACGATAGAAAAATCGCGTTCTAACGTAGCGGAATGTATTCGGGACGTCCAGAAGGGGCCCCAGCTCGATTCGCGTGAGAATACGTGGCACGGTTTCGGAGGAGATACGGAAAACGACACTTCGGCTCTTTCTACTATTATATAGTAGATATAAGTTTTATTTATCGCTTTCAATATTCATAGATATATAACGCATATGATATTATATTTCATATCCCATTGCAGTTATCCAAACTCTGATGACTGCATTGCCAACAAGTGTGCTTATCATACGCAAAAGTCATATCAAAGTCATGCAAAGTCTTAATGTTTCTCTACTCTCTTTCGCCTATTATTGCCGATAATTTCCTGTAAATGCCGTTAAAATGCTCCTCTGCAACACACAAGTACACCGCACGCACGCCGCTGTGCACAAACAACAAGAAAAAAGTTAAAGAACTGACTTGTTGACTTATTGAGAAAGTTTATCAAAATTAAAAACGCATACATTTAATTTTAATATATTACTTGAAAAATTACAAGATATCAAAGAAAGTATGTAAATGTAAAATTTCCACGATTGGGGAGCAAATAGCGCGTAGACTCATTAAATAAACTTCTTCGGCCTTCCACCGGGTGCAAATTGAGACTGAAACAGTAGTCATTGATGGTGTAGAATATGAGTATTATATTTTTATGCTTATTGCAAAAGAATATTACATCACCACATATTATTCTTATTAGATGTACACATTGATTTATGAGATTTTTAAGACAGCAATAATAAGAAAACTGGGTGCTGCATGGCACCGTGCGACTTGTGCTGCCCCTGGCAAAGTTACGCATTGGAAATTTTATATTTGTGCAGAGCACATCAGAGGGCGCTGTCGACAGACCCACGCAGCAGCGCGACCGCCAGGAGGCACCACTACCTACGAATGCGATGAACTGGTGACTGATCGAAAAACAAAACAAAATAGAACCAAACGCGACTGGCAGAGAGAGTGCTAGAGCAGCTGGGAAAACTGTACGTGGGGCTGGTGTTGAATGACATCCACCACTACACTCACGTTCTCACTGGTAAGCAGGAGTAGAGAGGAAGGGAGGGAGCGCGGGAGCGAGGAAGGGAGGGAGGGAGAGCGAGAGAGAGAGAGGGAGAGGATGGGGAAAACTGTTAGAGGGGCTGATGTTGAATGACATCCACAACTACACTCACGTTCTCACTGGTAAGCAGGAGTAAAAGGAAGGGAGGGAGTGCGGGAGCGAGGGAAGGGAGGGAGGGAGAGAGGGAGAGAGAGATAGAGAGGAGGGGGAGAACTGTTAGATGGCTGGTGTTGCTATGACATCCACCACTACACCTCACGTTCTTACTGGTAAGCAGGAGTAGAGAGGAAGGGAGGGGAGTGCAGGAGGGAGGAAGGGAGGGAGAGAGGGAGAGAGAGAGAGGAGGAGAGGAGGGGGAGAACTGTTAGACGGCTGGTGTTGAATGACATCCACCACTAAACTCACGTTCTTACTGGTAAGCAGGAGTAGAGAGGAAGGGAGGAGTGCGGGGGCGAGGAAGGGAGGGAGGGAGAGCGAGAGAGAGAGAGAGGGAGAGGAGGGGGAGAACTGTTAGACGGGCTGGTGTTGAATGACATCCACCACTACACTCACGTTCTCACTGGTAAGCAGGAGTAGAGAGGAAGGGAGGGAGCGCGGGAGCGAGGAAGGGAAGGAAGGGAGAGCGAATCTCTCTCAAACAACCAACAGCGG
>NW_014580358.1:8608-11344 GCF_000485595.1 Priapulus caudatus | reverse complement strand
CTGTTGCTCTCCAGATGCTTTGCTGCTTCCTGGTGTCTGTCGCTATCCAGATGCTTTGCTGCTTCCTGGTGTCTGTTGCTCTCCAGATGCTTTGCTGCTTCCTGGTGTCTGTTGCTCTCCAGATGCTTTGCTGCTTCCTGGTGTCTGTTGCTCTCCAGATGCTTTGCTGCTTCCTGGTGTCTGTTGGTCTCTAGATGCTTTGCTGCTTCCTGGTGTCTGTTGCTCTCCAGATGCTTTGCTGCTTCCTGGTGTCTGTTGCTCTCCAGATGCTTTGCTGCTTTGCTGCGTCCTGGTGTCTGTTGCTCTCCAGATGCTTTGCTGCTTCCTGGTGTCTGTTGCTCTCCAGATGCTTTGCTGCTTCTGGTGTCTGTGGCCTCTACGACTGCTTTGCTGCTTCCTGGGTTGTTGCTCTCGCAGATGCTTTGCTGCTTCCTGGTGTCTGTGCTTCTCCAGATGCTTTGCTGCTTCCTGGTGTGTTGTTGCTCCTCCAGATGCATTGCTTGCTTCTGTGTCTGTTGCTCTCCAGATGCTTTGCTGCTTCCTGGTGTCTGTTGCTCTCCAGATGCTTTGCTGCTTCCTGGTGTCTGTTGAGACGGCTCAATGAGTGTGTCGTCAATGTCATCGTCACCAATGTCCTCGTCATCTTGTGCAGCTCCGATAGAGGTAGTGGTGACAGCAATCTTCTGTTTCATCTGCAACATACACAAGAACAAGAGGCAAGTGATTTGAACAGCCTATATATGACTGCAGAGTTACTTCGCAGCAGGTACAATGGTGAAGTAGTTTCCATATTACAAGTTTCGAATTACCAATTACTTTATTTAATAAACACTTATTTAATAACTTACTTTATTTAATTACTTTATTACATTACATTATTTTACATTACTTTATTTTATAACATTACTTTATTTAATAAGTTTAATAAACACAGTTACACTAAAAAAGTGGCTAAGACTACTTACACTTACAGTTGTCTTGGGCTGAACCTCGTGGACGTAAGGCACCAGGAACTGGAAATGGTTGTAAATTCACTCGTCCCTCTCTGTCATCTCCACATCTTCCTGGCCAGATTTCTTCGTCTTCAGACGTCCAAAGCGGGTCCGAAGGCTGCTGTACCAGAGCTTGAGCTCGGCGACATCCTTCCCCAGCTCGGCTGCCTTCTCTCTCCAGAGGCTTTCTTTCCTCGTCATGTCTTTGTAGGCCTTCATCCTCTTGTTGTAGAAGACAGTGTTTTCTGCCAGCCAATCCACCATGCTCTGCTCCTCTTCCTCTGTCAGGGAACTGTGGATCTTGGTCTTCTTGCCCTTTCTCGCTACACTGGTCTTGCTGGTGACACTCGCAGCGTCGGTGTCTACGTCACTCTCATGGGCCTGCGCGGCTGGAGGCAGGGATTCTTGAGGCTGGGAGGCTTGAGGTTGCTCAGGCTCTGATTCCAGAGCAACACTTGAGGGAGATGGCGGACTCCTGCACCTCTTTGGATTCTTTGCTCGGCCTTTCCCCCTTCCACGGCTTCTCCCCTTGTCTTTTGGCGGCATAGTTGTAGCATCCAGTAGAAAATAATCTTGATGTGAACAGCAGGGCAGAACGAATGATGATGTCTAGAACACGGCGCGGTATTTATATGGTCGTTGCCAGCGCAGTTAGCGCCTGACTAGAGCGTGATTAAGTCGCACTAGGAGCGTGACTGGCGCGCAGTTGAGGCGCGGTGAGCATTGCTTAGGCGCAGTGCAAGCGTCGTTCGAACGCAATGCGATCTGATTGGTCGCAATAAAGACGCAGTGAGCGCAGTGCAAGCGTGATGCGGGCATGGTGTTAAGCGTGGTGAAAGCTTGTTGGGTGAAATGAGATCGGAGTAAAGACGCACTTAGATCGTAGTATCGACGTAATTAGATCGTAGTATCGGCGCTGGGCCCGGCTGGGGCCCAATTGGCCACGCTCTCACCATGCTCGGGCAAATTTTTTGAGCGTGGGGCGATCGTGATGAGCATAGCTCTAGTGTGACGGGGCCATTAGTTGGCATTCAAGAAACGTGCGTGGGATGTTCGTACGCACAGGTTAGCACAGGTTCCTGAATCCAGACTAACGCAGGGTTGGCATATCAAAAATTGATAAGAAGTAGATGGAGCTTACTTTTGGCCAGTGGCAGTGAACCTTACATTGTGTTGGCCAGGGTGTTAACTTTATTTACGTGCACAGGTCGTGCAGCACGCTCACTGTTCACGTGCGCTAGGTTGTGGAGTAATTCACACATATATTGACATCCCCCCGCATTTTACGTTTGGATGTAAACAATAAAATATTCCTGGTAGTTAACAAACGATCAGTATACTGTTTTAAAATATTATTAAGAAAATTTAAGTAATATAGCATGTTGGATTATACAGTACAGGGTTCTGCCCAGGATTTTTTAGTGCCGGGCGCATCCAGTTGCGACGAAGTTGCAAGATGCAAGCGCCGTAGGTGCGAAGCAAATCTAGGGGGGTCCGGGGGAAAATTTTTGATTTTGGATAATCTGAAACTCAATTTCCTGCATTCTGAGCAATAAAAAGCCCATATATCAGACTTTTTTTCTTTTCTTTTTTATATCAAAAATTAGTGCCGGGCGGCAACCGCGAGTGCCGGGCACACCCGCCCACCGTGGGCAGAACCCTGACAGTAAATAATAACAAGTGCCGTGGAGCGACAGCGCTCATCTAACGTCTACTGCGGTGACTCTGTGGTGGAGTGGTGGGA
>NW_014580358.1:5280-6572 GCF_000485595.1 Priapulus caudatus | reverse complement strand
ATTGTTTACTAAGTAAGCCTCTAACAGACGTAGCTCTAGTACTATAGTCTATAGCCCGCTTACATTAACTGCCGCTGGCGTTAATGTAAGCGGGCTATAGTACTAGAGCTATAACAGACGTTGCTATACGGAAGTATCTAAATATGTATTATTATACTGTAAGGGGTCTGTACCGTCACATATTACGGGTCGAAGCCATTCTACCGGAATCTACAGGATTCACACTCAGGCTTCGACCTAGGATTCCCGGCAAGCCAGGCAAGGCCACGGCTGCCAACATATATAAGGACAGCCTGGGATCGACTCGGTGTGCTCCATTCTACCAGACGGCCAGGACACCGACCGTGTAAGGATCAAACCCTTACAATACTGTTATAATGAATATTAGAAATACATCAGTTAAAAATTGGCTCGAAAGTGTGGTGGGTCCAAATTACTAAAGGTGGGTCTGAATTGTTGGGTCCAAACTACGGTGGGTCCGAATTACTAGCTTCGCCCTGGGGGAAATAGACGCTATAAGCCGTACTGACCTGACACGGTGAGGGACCGTGGCAACAGTGTGCGTCAGTAATTGTAAAATCAGTGAATATCAGATACAGAGAGCAAATTACATTTTTATGTCGTTGTTGACAATATGACCGCAGTGCAGAGCTATCAATTGCATTAACTTTGACTTCTTCTTCGGCACAGTTCCTTAGAAGTTGTGAAACTACATTTCGACAACGGGTGAGGCCATTTGCATTGTCGTGCGCGCCATCTAACGAGCGCTATAATAAACAATTCGAACGGCGCATTAGCGGGGACGTCAGATATATAACAAGATATAAGTTTTATTTATCGCTTTCAATATTCATAGATATATAACGCATATGATATTATATTTCATATCCCATTGCAGTTATCCAAACTCTGATAAGAGGTCTCCTATTTTGATGACTGCATTGCCAACAAGTGTGCTTATCATACGCAAAAGTCATATGCAAAGTCTTAATGTTTCTCTACTCTCTTTCGCCTATTATTGCCGATAATTTCCTGTAAATGCCGTTAAAATGCTCCTCTGCAACACACAAGTACACCGCACGCACGCCGCTGGGCACAAACAACAAGAAAAAAGTCAAAGAACTGACTTGTTGACTTATTGAGAAAGTTTATCAAAATTAAAAACGCATACATTTAATTTTAATATATTACTTGAAAAATTACAAGATATCAAAGAAAGTATGTAAATGTAAAATTTCCACGATTGGGGAGCAAATAGCGCGTAGACTCATTAAATATACTTCTTCGGCCTT
>NW_014580358.1:3392-4579 GCF_000485595.1 Priapulus caudatus | reverse complement strand
AGCAGCGCAACCGCCAGGAGGCGCCACTACCTACGAATGCGACGAACTGGTGACGGATCGAAAAACAAAACAAAATAGAACCAAACGCGACCGGCAGAGAGAGTGCTAGAGCAGCTGGGAAAACTGTACGTGGGGCTGGTGTTGAATGTCATCCACAACTACACTCACGTTCTCACTGGTAAGCAGGAGTAGAGAGGAAGGGAGAGAGCGCGGGAGCGAGGAAGAGAGGGAGGGAGAGAGAGAGAGAGAAGGAGAGGAGGGGGAGAGCTGTTAGACGGGCTGGTGTTGAATGACATCCACCACTACACTCACGTTCTCACTGGTAAGCAGGAGTAGAGAGAAAGGGGGAGGGCGAGAGAAGGGGAGAAAGGGGAGAGAGAGGAGGGAGGGGAGAGAGAGAGCGAGAGATAGTGGAGAACTGTTTGAGGGGCTTCAAGGATTTTCTCACTTGTATGAGCGTGAATGTCTCTCGAGTCTACTGGAGAGAGTGCATCCGTATCCACATGTTTAACTTCTGACGAATTAGCTGTTTAATCAGTAGAATGTCAGTCACATCACCCCTGATTGCATGCACATCGCCTTTCAGGATTTCTTCTCTCATACAAGCCTGAGTGTACGTCACTGGAGTCTACTGGAGAGAGTGCATCCGTATCCACACGTTTAATGTCTGATGAATTACCTGTTTAATCCACAGACCCGTCCATCACATCACTCCCGATTCTTGTACATGGCTTTTCGTCGGTGCGACTGCGTGCGCTTGTGTCTCGAGAGTTCGCTCGAGGATACGAACCTGAAAGAGCAGATGTCGCACGCATACGGCTTCTGGCCCGTGTGCGTGAGAAAATGCTGCTTGAGGTTGCCGGAGGTGGTGCAGGCGTAACCGCATATGTCGCACGCGTACGGTTTCTCTCCCGTGTGCGTGCGCGCGTGGATCCGGAGACTCGCCAGCCGAGAACTCCTGTACTCACATATGTCGCACGCGTACGGTTTCTCTCCCGTGTGCGTGCGCGCGTGGATCTGGAGATTCGTCAGCTGAGAACTCCTGTACTCACATATATCGCACGCGTACGGTTTCTCTCCCGTGTGCGTGCGCGCATGGATCCGGAGACTCGCCAGCCGAGAACTCCTGTACTCACATATATCGCACGCGTACGGTTTCTCTCCCGTGTGCGTGCGTGCGTGTCTCT
>NW_014580358.1:0-2879 GCF_000485595.1 Priapulus caudatus | reverse complement strand
TGTTGCTCTCCAGATGCTTTGCTGTTCCTGGTGTCTGTTGGCTCTCCAGATCCTTTGCTGCTTCCTGGGATGTCTGTTGCTCTCCAGATTGCTTTGCTGCCTTCCTGGTGCGTGTCTGTTGAGGACTCCAGTAGTGCTTTGCTGTCCTTTTGGTGTCTGTTGCTCTTTCCAGTTTTATGACTTTGCTGGCGGGGTCCCAGCCGCATGTCCACTCCAAGCATCAAGTCGACCCAGTCCAAACGATTCCTGGAGATGGAATTAAGATGCAGGATAATGAGGACGACGAATGGCAGCATTGAGATCTTTAGGGTCTAGGCAGATCCTAATAGCTCCTGACTTTTTCTCGACTACTACCATAGAGTTTACCCATTCGGTGGGCTCGGTGACTTTGGCGATAATGTTCATATCCACCATGCGTATCCACGGTGTTAGCATAAGTAGTGATGAGACAGAAATGCTGTTAAAACTGATAAACATAGGATTATTCACTGGTCGTGAATATCATAATCAAAAACCGAACGAAATAAACAAAGTCGAAGGTGTTATAAGAACGCCTTCCAACAAGTTATACATGTATTAAAAAAAAATCCCGTAATTACGTAATTGCAAAAAAGAAAATGTAATGCAAAGAAATATAGAATGATGAGCTCGCGTTATTAACAAACCGAATCTGTCTACTCGTGTTATACCTTGCCAAGCTGTGGGAAACGGCATCAGTGTAATGTTCCAGTTTGGACGCTGACGCACTGCACGCAGTCCAACTGTTGACGCACGGACGGACGCACGCCCGGACATTCATGCCATTCTACAAGCTGCATCTGACTTCGCCAGATGAGCTAAAAATGGTTCAATTTAATAAAATTTGCAAAAACTCATGATATGACACGTTATTTCATTTTTGTGTATTTATTTTGGTTACTTTACAGCTTCGAGACAGTAAATCTAAGCTACACGAAACATAAGGATGTACAATACTGTTACATAGGTTTTAGAATATTGTAGGCCTATTATAAAGATCTTGACCTATAATTATTATTATTATTATTCTTATTATTATAATAATTATTATTATCTATTATATATAAATCTTGACTAGACTACAACAATGCGACCATACCCAAACGATTCTAAACCTGGAAAACACCGTGATCAACGTGCGGTTGAGTATTATCCTGCATGAAGACTTGCATTGTGCGTTGCATTATAACGTTCACGATGTCTAATCCTTCTCTACTCTTCTACCAAGTCGTTACCACACCAGATATTTTACACCGCCGATCAGCCGAACCAGACGACAACGAAGCACCATGACGACACCACCACCACGGACACCAGCACCACCACGGACACCAGCACCACCACGGACACCACCATCACCACCACCAACACCACGGACACCACCATCACGGACGCCACGCACCACGGGCAGCAGATCCTACACAGCCGATCGCCGCCGTCGCCTAGCAACCAGGTTCAACACTCCAGGAAGACCAGTTCTCGCTGTCGCCCCGAGCCACCTTCGCTCACGCTTACACCTCCACCCACCATCGACATCCACCCCCGCCTACTTCCCCAGACGGACCCCACCAGACACTCACATTCCCACTCCCGAATATATTCCCCCTACCCCTACACGCAACCCCAAGAGCGACCCCCAACCTGCTACTTCGGCTTCGGACGTCCTACTTCGAACACATGGAGTCCTGCCATCGACGCAGATACGACGCTTTGATGTTCTGGAGCGAGGAACTCAAACAAAACATCGTCCGAGCACGGCTCCACTAACACGGAGAAGCCCCACGGAGAAGCCACGGAGATGAACCGACGGAGCCACGGAGATACTCCCACGGACAATTAAAGACGACGGATTAATTAAGGAATAATTAAGTAGTTAAGTTTTTGGAAGAGTGGATTAACACACGATTTTTTCAAAAAAAGGGGCATAACATGAAAAAAAAACGTACAATATAACCTTAAAGTTCTTCGCTATAGAATATAGCTCATAAAATTTTTCATAAAGAGGGGAGCAGTGTAATGAAGCTAAAGTCATTACGATATAGAGCGACACCGCAGGACAGGTACGGTTCTTGACCACGTCTATATCGAGGCTAAGATCCGACACAGGGACACGCCTCAGGCACTTTGGTCACTCGCGTCGTTATAGCCAGTTTTATACGAGTACTGCCAAGTACGACATTCCGAGTAAACAAAAGAAACCCTCCCCCTATCATTAAAAAAGAGGACAGTGGCCTTGTTGCATAGACACATTAACCTGGAAGCATAGTACTACTAAGATCACGTGACACATCCAGACTTGCTTAAATAGAGACGTTTTCTAACAGAGGAGCAGAGGAGGAGAGGGAGAGGAGTCTCTCGGGAGTCTCTCTCCCTGTCTCTCGCTCTCTCTCGCCGGTATGTGAGTATGAATCAGTTTTACCGTATTCGTGTTATAGTTTAGATCTTACCGTATTCGTGTTATAGTATGCGTCTTAAACGTATGTCTTAAAACTCCTTTTAAGACTAGTAATTGTATTTGCGTGTGTAAACTCCTTTTAGAGATCTTGCATTAAATATGTAACTAATAACTTGTCTCTGTTAGTTTGTGTAAGAATTAAATAGATATATTGTTGTATGTACATTTCGTGTCTGTCTACTTTGTGATTACCTCAGGGTACCTCACAAGGGTGCCCGCGCCAAGCAGGACCTTTGGGTTAGAACACCGCATGGTACACTCTATACTCACGAGCCACGATCACACTACACACAGCCACGTACACGCGCACACGAGAGTACACAATATTATATACACCAAACTGGAACATTACACAAATCTTAACTGCTCGACGTACGGTCACGACATTAAGGACGTCGGGGGGGGG
>NW_014580357.1:16934-17957 GCF_000485595.1 Priapulus caudatus | reverse complement strand
CATTATGTACTACGTGCGCCCGAGTGTGTGCGTGTATATATGTCATAGATATAATATGTATATACATTATGTACTACGTGCGCCCGAGTGTGTGCGTGTATATATGTCATAGATATAATATGTATATACATTATGTACTACGTGCGCCCGAGTGTGTGCGTGTATATATGTCATAGATATAATATGTATATACATTATGTACTACGTGCGCCCGAGTGTGTGCGTGTATATATGTCATAGATATAATATGTATATACATTATGTACTACGTGCGCCCGAGTGTGTGCGTGTATATATGTCATAGATATCATTTGTATATACATTATGTACTGCGTCTGCCCGAGTGTGCGCGAGTGTGTGCGTGCGTGTTTACGTGTATATAATTATGTGTACATTTGTGTGCGCACGCGTGTGTGCGTGCGCGTGTTTGTGGGCGTGCGCATGTATGTGTAAGTATATATGGATTTAATAGTAAGTTCCAAATGAGATATAACGCACCTTTATAGTCGTTAGTAAAATAAACTCAGATAAGTAATTGAAGTTAGTTAGTAAACCATCTACTGTTGCTATGGCAACAGGAAACGCGGCCCTTGTAACAAAATCTACTTTCCATGTAATCTACACCGACCATTGCTCTGTAGTCGCCGGCTCGCGATAGTCACCTGATTTAGATTTGATTTTGATTTTAGATTGATATTAGATCCTATAATGATGATTAGATATGATTTTAAATTGATTTGATTTTAGATGTTGACTGATCAGCGTCCGTATGAATTGCGGCGCGAAACCCCATGCGTGCATGAGAAAACCCGTGCTCGCGTGCGTGCGTGAGAAAACCCATGCGCGCGTGCGTGCGTGATAAAAACCCGTGCGCGCGTGCATGCGTGAGAAAACCCGTGCGCGCGTGCGTGCGTAAGAAAAACCGAGCGCGCGTGCGTGCGTGAGAAAACCCGTGCGCGCGTGAAAAAAACTGCTCTCCTCTCCTCTCCTCTCCTCTCCTCTCCTCTCCTCTCCTCTCCTCTC
>NW_014580357.1:12429-15605 GCF_000485595.1 Priapulus caudatus | reverse complement strand
ATATATATATATATATATATATATATACACATATATCTCTCTCTCATTCTCTCTCTATATATATATAACTAAAAACATCGCAGCCTAATGCAAATAATTCGCTTCGCTGGTGAGAAATTATTTAACGCACGAGCAAACTCATACATGAGATATTCAGGATAAATGATATTTATATGCCTTCGCGACATTAAACAATTATCGGGATATATTGCGCGTCATTACATATATATATTTAGCTTGTCACACTTCTAAAATGCACGCTCTTAAAGTTAATTCTCGAATACACTAGTAAAATCACAATTGTTATCCTAATGGATATAATCACGCTACATCGATAGAATCAAGAGCTAATAATACCTCTTATTATTAGGTATTATTAGCTCTTGATAGAATGTGCATCCAACATCTTTTGTTGACCAGGTAAAAAAAAGCATAGCGCGTCAAATCAAATAGCAATCAAAGGTAATAATATTCAAATTACTTCCTAAATACTGGAGAACTGTGACTCATCTAACACCAAGCAGTCAAGTTCGGCAGACGAATAAGCAACAGTTGTGACGTCATGTTAGAGACCTCTGTAGTGACGTCATAATCATGCGCAGCGGCGTTGTTATTTCGTCGAATATTCCATGGACGACGCCATCTTAAATGCTTCTAACGCGACGCCATCTTAAATGCTTCTAACGCGACGCCATCTTAAATGCTTCCCAACTGACGCTTGTCAATATATTTCTTATACAAGGAGAACATATCACGTTGATATAGTTCAATTTTTTGAAAATTTAAAAATAAAAATAATAAAATCTAAAATTCTAATATATTAAAATATTAAAATCGCATTTGATGTAACATGAATAGTGATAACTCGATCGACAAGAATACAATGAAATATCGCACGCATAATTATAAAAATATTTTAAATAATATACCAAAACTATTTTTTTCGCATGACCAAATACACTTTCTATAGTGCTGTAGGCTCTTGCCTGTGAACACTCAAGTAAACATGTCTGTTTCTGTTCATCACACAGGCTCCAAGACCCCGGATATTTTATTACTACCTTAAAGTGTTGCATACACAATGCTGTCATAAATCGCGTGTACATAAACGATTTCAGAAAGTAAACCATAACATATCAACTACATCATAACACTTTCTTCATTCTTTACTAGTTCGACATTCTTCACAATACACTACCTTGCGTCTATAATTCCGATTAGCGCACTCTAATGCCATATTATTGTCACAGAAATTTATCAAACGCCTCACTTACATGAGAACTCACACTGGAGAGAAACCGTGTAAACGCCGTCGAGTAGTACAACAGGTAGCAAAAGACTGCACTGTTGCTGTGCCACCTATACGCACGAAAAGAATTATCCTCTGCGAAAAGCTGCATCTCTATAGGCAACGCTATTTGGTCAATCTTATAATTATATGCTCAAAGTCGTTATAATATAACGATATTAAGAATTTATTATGTTATGATTATGTTATTATTATGAACAGGTTATGTTAAAGTCGTTAATTTATACTCATATAAATATGTAGACGGCGGCCGGCAGTAGGTACGCATCACAAATTCCGATCTTAATATTTCACTTGTGAGACAACGTCCTGCCTTTCAGATGGTCCTACATTAATGTAAAGGGTTTGCGGGAGCGGGAATCTCAGCGCGTTATCTCTCAAAGGCAACGCTATTTGGTCGATCCTATATGCTTAAAACGTGAGGAGCCGGGCAGCAGTGGGTTGTAATGTCACATCCCGATCACAATACCTCAATTCAATAAATGAGGTAACCAAAGAATATTGTTGTACAATACAAATTACAAGTTATAAATCACATCACAAACCTTAATAATATTTTTACGTGAAGCAGCAGCCCCTGTCCTTCACCTCACCCCCACACTAATGTACACGGAAAGGGGGCGCGCGCGTCGGTCGGCACGCCATCTCTCCAACGCAACGCAACGCTATTTCTCCTCAGTTATGCGCTCCAAAAGGAGAGGGTTCGTTCAATCAGTAGTAAGTGTGCATTGAAAAATCCCAATTCAAATTCAATATTGCGTCAACACCACGTCATTTCCCCAGACGCTCCACGTTAATATTCAAGCCACACGGCGGCGCCCACTCAAGGTAGCAACCGGACGCGGTAAGGTTCGACCAAACAAAAGAATTAGAGCGAGAAAAAAGAAGAAATTGTCGGCAACGAATTCAATTCGCGTTTCTTTGCGCATTTACTCACGCACGTGAGAGAGTCGCACGCGTCAGCGCTCGAAACTTTCTTTTCGCTTCGTTTTTGTATTGTGTTGCCTTTTTTGTGCAGCAATTGCTGGGGGGATGCTAAACGCAGGGGTATGTGAGAGTGCGGATGGAGGGGGTGCGGCGCCGGGGGTGTATAACTAGGAAGTCGTGTGAGCGTGGGGTGGTGAGAGTGATGGTGTCTTGTGTGAACGGGGAAGGGGGTCATGTGAGCGCGTGGTGAGGGAGGGTCAGGCCTCCTGCTGGGGGGGGGGCGGTGCAGTACGGACGCGTTTGTCCACGATGAGATGTAGCTATGTATATATGTCATAGATGTATATATTTTATGTACTACGTGCGCCCGAGTGTGCGCGAGTGTGTGCGTGTATATATACCATAGATATATGTATGTGTATTATGTACTACGTGCGACCGAGTGTGTACTTGTATATATGTCAGAGATATAATATGTATATATATATATTGTGTACTACGTGCGCCCGAGTGTGTGCGTGTATATATGTCATAGATATAATATGTATATACATTATTTACTACATCCGCCCGAGTGTGCGCGAGTGTGCGCGTGTATATAGACCATAGATATATGTATGTGTATTATGTACTACGTGCGCCCGAGTGTGTGCGTGTATATATGTCATAGATATAATATGTATATACATTATGTACTACGTGCGCCCGAGTGTGCGCGAGTGTGCGCGTGTATATATACCATAGATATATGTATGTGTATTATGTACTACGTGCGCCCGAGTGTGCGCGAGTGTGTGCGTGTATATATACCATAGATATATGTATGTGTATTATGTACTACGTGCGCCCGAGTGTGCGTGTGCGTCTGTGCGTGCGTGTTTACGTGTATATATGTGTACATGTGTGTCCGCACGCGTGTGTGCGTGCGCGTGTTTGTGGG
>NW_014580357.1:6030-11240 GCF_000485595.1 Priapulus caudatus | reverse complement strand
GAAATGTGTATAACATCTGTAGCTGTGCGTGTGTATGTCGTATGTACACATTATTATTGTTCAATGATGAATATTTATGTGCGGCTAGTGTTGGCAATGCAGTTTACTTTGTATTTCATATAATAAACAAGACTTCAAGATTTCCATTGTTTTCAGATAAAAAACAAACGTACAATTTGCATTAACAACTTACATGCATGTTATCGGAAGTACATGATACCAAGTGCTTTTTCGATATCTTTTGATGTTGTGCATTTATGATTATACAATTGTTTATAAAAAGAAATTCCACGCATTGTCTGTATTTGATTTTCTCCTTTTTCTTTTTCTTTTCCTCCTCCTCTCCCAATTTACCATCCTCTTGTTGTTGTTGGTTCTCTTCCGTAGCAATTATGTGTGTGTGCGTACGTGCGTGTCTCTGTGTTTATATATACATTTACATATAGACATGAAAATTACAAATAATTATACGTACTATGCATTTTATTAGATCAGTGTTCAAACATCTGTTCTCTTCCGTAGTGTTTGCGTGCGTGTGTTCATGAGCGTGCGTGAGTGAGTACGCGTCGGTATTTATACATACACATATACAAATTTCCCTTCTCGTGGAGAGACATGAAAATTACAAATAATAATGCGTTCTATGCGTTTTATTAGACCAGTCTTCAAACATATTATTATTCACAAATGCTATCAAATTTACACGATTTGGTCACACGTTAGGTTTAGTAATACTCATTAAAAATACAAACATGTCACCATCAGGTTGTAAAACATAAGAGGTTTTACGGCTTTCACAAGCAATTCCTAGTTCAGCTTTCAATCTGGAAAGAAGCTGTAGCAGTTGCATTCGTTGGGATTGCACACTGCTCCAGTTAACATGTGTACTGTGTGCTCGCGTTTTCACAGAGCCAAGCTGCTATGACATGTAAGTCTGACAGTTCGAGATAGACGTTCTGCTTACATCTGTACGACATCTCTCTAGAATTATTATACATTGTCGTGTGTGGTTATAGAGTGTCTTCAGAGCGTAAGCTTCACTCACTTCAAATGTTATTAATCAGATCGCACTTATACGGTTTCTCTCCCGTGTGAGTTCTCATGTGTGTCTTCACATTACATAGACAGGAGAATGCAGCATCACACAGATCGCACTTATATGGTTTCTCTCCTGTGTGAGTTCTCATGTGTGTCTTCACATGACTCGATTGTGAGAAGGCAGCTTCACACAGATCGCACTTATACGGTTTCTCTCCCGTGTGAGTTCTCATGTGTGTCTTCACATCACCTGATTGTGAGAAGGCAGCTTCACACAGATCGCACTTATACGGTTTCTCTCCAGTGTGAGTTCTCATGTGTGTCTTCACATTACTCAGCTGGGAGAAGGCAGCATCACACAGATCGCACTTATACGGTTTCTTTCCCGTGTGACTTATGTGTGTCTTCACATCACCCAGAGTGGAGAAGGCAGCATCACACAGATCGCACTTATATGGTTTCTCTCCCGTGTGAGTTCTAATGTGTGTCTTCATGGGACCCGACTGCGAGAAGGTAGCATCACACAAATCGCACTTATACGGTTTCTCTCCCGTGTGAGTTCTCATGTGTGTCTTCACATTACTCGATTGTGAGAAGGCAGCATCACACAGATCGCACTTATATGGTTTCTCTCCCGTGTGCGTTCTCATGTGTGTGTTCACATTACTCAGACGGGAGAAGGCAGCATCACACAGATCGCACTTATACGGTTTCTCTCCCGTATGAGTTCTTATGTGTATCTTTATGTGACCCGACTGCGAGAAGGTAGCATCACACAAATCGCACTTATACGGTTTTTCTCCCGTGTGAGTTCTCATGTGTGTCTTCACATTACTCAGACTGGTGAATGCGATATCACACAGATCGCACTTATATGGGGTTTTCCCGGAATGAATCGTCACGTATTCCATCGTGCTTCAGGAAAGGCTGTCACGTAGTGGTTACACGCGTGAGATTTCTCCCCTGTCTGGCGCTCAAGCTGCGATCATGTGTTTTACTTTGAAGACGGCCTCTTCACACGCGTAAAATCAAGGTCTATATAGGCTCTCCTACAAATTAGTAAAGAGAAAAGAGAATACAAACATCTTTACATTGAAGGCCGCGTATTTTATTTATGTTTATTATTTAACTGTTTATTCTGTAAATCGAATCATTATCGTATAAACATCACGTGCTATTTTACGACTGTGACGTCAAGAACATATCACATCACAACAATAAGTCAACGGAATTGAGATAAATATTATCAGCTTACCTAATGGAGTCACTGAACGTACGAATGGTGTTCTCGAAGCAGACTGATGTTGTAAACTTCAGTGGTGTGGTTACATACCTGCAGTTATGGTAAAACCGGTCAAATATCCTGACACCCGGGGTCACCGGCCTGGTCTCCAGACACCGGAGTAACTGGTCTGATCTCCTGACACCAAGACACATGCTGGTCGCTTTCCTTAATTAATTACAACAGCAGCTGCACAGCACGCCCACAAGCATTGCCGTAAAACTCGTCTCTCTCAGGCCTGGTACTTAAGTGGCATCCACACTGCGCAGGAATGTTGACTGTTATTTCTACCATAGCAGGACTAAACAGCTTTGTATACAAACACTAACGAGAAAACACTGTATACATAATGTTCTTACACGCACCTCGCAATACCAGATCTCTGACATCCAGCTTCTTAAACCCTGAGCTCCTCGCAACATCCTGTGACTCTTTATATCGCATCCCATATATATTAAAATGACAACAACGCTTGACGACACCTACACACCATATTTTTACAACTGCGTAAGTAATTAAGGTCCGGGTGTATGAGAGTCTTTTTAATCCGTCTTGTAGCTGATTAGGATATGGCTATAATGATGGGGATATGGCGTAGCTCAAGTTTTCACAGCTCTCTCGGCTGTTGGTACGCAGCCTGATCTTCCGTGTGGACTTAAAAGCTGTTCATATCCCAAAGCGTTACATTTTTATTGTAGAATCAGCTCTTTTATGCCCAGCGTTTGCGCAGTGTTGTCAAACACTGTGGATTCTATGTACACGAATTTACGATATAGAGTGCGTTCCTGAAGAAGAAGAAACTTGTTTTATGGCCAGTGTTACGTACGTGTCCGTCAGACGTACGTCACGACAATGTACGACCACTGACCCGGGGGAGGGGTAAGTGCAGGGGTGTGTGAGGGTGCGGGGGAAGGGCTACGGGCGCGGGGGGTTCTGTGAATATGGAGACGTGTGAGCGTGGGGTGGTGAGCGTGAGGGTGTCTTGTGTGAGCGGGCAAGGGGGTCGTGTGAGCGCGTGGTGGGACAGCGGCCCGCCTCCTGCTGCGGACTTGGGGGGGGGGGGCGTGCAGGACGGTACATACATGTAGCTATGTATATATGTCATAGATATAATATGTATATATATTATCTACTCCGTGCGCACGCGTGTGTGCGTGTATATATGTCATAGATATAATATGTATATATATTATCTACTCCGTGCGCACGCGTGTGTGCGTGTATATATGTCATAGATATAATATGTATATACATTATGTACTACGTGCGCCCGAGGGTGCGCGAGTGTGTGCGTGTATATATACCATAGATATATGTATGTGTATTAGGTACTACGTGCTCCCGAATATGCGTGTGTGTCTGTGCGTGCGTGTTTACGTGTATATATGTGTACATGTGTGTGTGCACGCGTGTGTGCGTGCGCGGGTTTGTGGGCGTGCGCATGTATGTGTAAGTATATATGTATTTACTAGTAAGTTCCAATTGAGATATAACGCACCTTTATAGTCGTTAGTCAAATAAACTCAGATAAGTAATTGAAGTTATTTAGTGAAGCATCTACTGTTGCTATTGCGACAGGAAACTTGGCACCTAAAACTCAATATAATTTTCGTGTCTACACTCGACCATTGCTCTGTAGTCGTCGACTCGCGATAGTCACCTGATTTAGATTTTATTTTTATTTTATATTGATATTAGATCAGATGATGATGATTAGATAATATGATTTTAAATTAATTTGATTTCAGACGTTGACCGATTCGTCATCTGATATCAAGTATGGATCCATAACGTTGTGGACACGCGTCCGTATAAAATGCGGTGAGAAAATTCGTGCGTGCGTGCGTGCGTGCATAAGAAAATCCGTGCATGCTCATCCCTCGTGTAGCGTGCGCCTTGGTGTGTTAGCTTCTGCGGCGCCATTAACTTCGGTATCATTCGGTTTATAATCGCTCGTAAACAACGTATGATTGATGAATTGTAAATATAGCAGGTCGAGAGCGACTATTTCGTGGATATTCGCATGAGGTTTTTACACGATCATGTACATCTGCGGCTGTCTCGATACCTCCAGGTAGGTTGTCGTCATCGGCGATCCGGGGGGAGGGGGTTATGTATAATTCGATAATATAGTCATAGCGTTAAAATTTATCGTTGTAGCTTGGTTAATTAATTATCTGCTTTGGGAAAGCTACATTGGTCACCAACGATGACTGCTAATCATTCCAGCACGGAATATGATCACCTAGGCGGCGCCACTGTAGTCGGTTATGTGTGCGGCGACAGTAAAGCCGCGTTGTTATGTAATTCGTCAGTAAGACGACCCATCTGGGGTCCGTGTGCGCACAATTCAGCATGTATAGAAGTCGATTACTTTATATCAAGATATATTTAAGATATATATATATATATATATATATGTTAAATATATCTAAATATATATATATACACTAAGTCAAATACCTGTCTAGGTTTTATCATCAAAATGTACTGAATATGTTGGGGAAAAGTGTATAACATCAGCTGTACCTGTGCGTGTGTATGTCTTACGTGCTCATTATTATTGTCCGGTGATGAATATTAATGTGTGGATAATGTTGGTAATGCAGTTTACTTTGTATTTTACATAATAAACAAAAAATCAGTACTTTCAATTTGAAGCGTTTTTTGATTAAAAACAAACGCACAATTTGCATTAACAACTTACATGAATGTTATGGGGAGTACATGATATCAGGAGTAAGATAATATAGAGGAGTATGACTGTCCAAAACATGTGAAATTCAACATTTGCTTGCCTAATTTTACCGATGATATATTACGTGCAACTCGATAAAAATTACATCTAAATGACATCTATATTATCTTACTCCTGATATCATGTACTCCC
>NW_014580357.1:3148-5446 GCF_000485595.1 Priapulus caudatus | reverse complement strand
TAAAGGCAAGAGGTATTTAAACAAAGTAAAGTTTTAGTTAGAGACGGATGTCCAACGCTCATTTAGATGTAATTTTTATCGAGTTGCACGTAATATATCATCGGTAAAATTAGGCAAGCAAATGTTGAATTTCACATGTTTTGGACAGTCATACTCCTCTATATTATCTTACTCCTGATGATATCATATCATTATCGTATATGAGTACTTACGTGTTTTTTCGATGCCCTTTGATGGATTGTATTTCTGATGATACAATTGTTTATAAAGAAAAATTCCACACAGTGTCTGTCTGTTTTTATCAACATTCTTTTTCCTTTTCTCCGTTTTCTCCATTTCATCATTCTGTTGTTGTTCTTGGTTCTCTTCCGTAGTGTTTGCGCGCGTGTGTGCGTGCGTGAGTGTTTATACATACACATATAAAAGTTTCCCTTTTCGGGGAGAGATATGAAAATTACAAATAATAATACGTACTATGCGTTTTATTAGATCAGTCTTCAAACATATAATTTTTCACAAATGGTATTAAATTTACACGATTGTATAACGGTCACACATTAGGTAGAGTAATACTAATTAGAAATAAAAAAATATCACCATCAGGATGTATAACACAAGAGGTTTCCCGGCATTCACAAGCAATTCATAGTTCAGCTTCCAATCTGAAAAGAAGCTGTAACAGTTGAATTCGTTGGGATTCCACTCTACTCCAGTTCACATGTGTACTGTGTGCTCGCGTTTTCACAGAGCAGTGCTCAATTTTAAGGTTTTTTGGGGTTGTCCGGAGGACAACCAAGAGAGTAGCATATGGTTGTCCCTCAAGAGTTTTGGTTGTCCGGATATTATTTAAACATGTGCTGCATGCGCTCTGCTCACGTGATGCCCAGTGCTGTAAAGCAAAAGGCCTAATTATGTACATTTTGTACATATTGCAGTGACAGCAGACATGGCCATTCGCATTGTTTCACTCATTATATGAAGAGAATAAAATATTGGTAATGTGGTAAATGATGCTGGGATCAATGACGTATAATAATAGTAATTAAACGTTGCATGAAATTGATTTCATAACATTTACATTAAGTTAACTAACACTACTAACATTACTAACATTACTAACACTGTGTCAAGTCACAGATGAGTAAAAATTGAAAATTAACACGAAACTATAGCTGCGTTCACACGTATACAAGGCCTAGCTGGTACCGTACTTAGTTGGTGCTAAGTTCGGGCTAAAATGCGTTCACACGAGATACACGAGATTCGAAGCTTAGCTAGTTAGGTATAATATAGACTGGTACCCGGTCGACAGTTCCACACGCTACCCTAACGTCGTGCAGCGAACGGGTAGCAGTCTAGGTTAGAGCGCTACAGTTTCGCAATTCGAATGCGTTCACACGACAAACAATACGCGACCAGCATGGTGCCGAATATACGCGGCTTAGTTGGCGCGGAATATGATTCCGCGCTAAGCAAGCCGGAGCAATCGCGGCTAAGCAAGCTGTGGCTAAGCAAGCCGCGTATATTTTAGCGTGTGAACGCTTAAATACGGAACTAAAATCCTCGTGTGAACGCAGCTATTGTGTTGTTAAACACTTGATGTTATACTTTGTACTTTGCTTGATACGTTGTATCAAGCAAGCCAGACAATGCGTCTATAGACATGTACGTTTGCAGCGTATTGTGCAACCCTGGCCGTATGTAAAATGAACGCGCGCATTATGAATATAAATTTTTTTATAGAGGTTGGACGCCGGACAACCACGGAAGCAATTTGTATTGCCCGAGAGAAAATCCAGTCGTCACGGACGACCGGACGACTGTTAAAATTGAGCCCTGCAGAGCCAAGCTGCTATTACATGTGAGTCTGACTGTTCGAGATATACTTTTTGCTTACATCTGTACGACATCACTCAATAATTATTATACATTGTCGTGTGTGGTTATAGAGTGTCTTCAGAGCGTAAGCTTCACTTTAAAGTGAGTTCTCATGTGTCTCTTCACATGACCTGACTGTGAGAAAGCAGCATCACACAGATCGCACTTATATGGTTTCTCTCCCGTGTGAGTTCTCATGTGTGTTTTCACATCACCCGAATGCGAGAAGGTAGCATCACACAGATCGCACTTATACGGTTTCTCTCGCGTGTGAGTTCTCATGTGTCTCTTCACATTACTCAGACAGGAGAATGCGGCTTCACACAGATCGCACTTATACGGTTTCTCTCGCGTGTGAGTTCTCATGTGTCTCTTCACATTACCCAGACAAGAGAAGGTAGCATCACACAGATCACACTT
>NW_014580357.1:0-1378 GCF_000485595.1 Priapulus caudatus | reverse complement strand
AACTAATTAACGCAGGCAAAAACTATACAGTACGATCACCACAACATGCACTGGCAGTGGCCACTGGCAGTGGCATAAGTTACATGTAACACACTGACAGTACAAAATGCCATAGAAAATCTGCTGAAGGGGTCGTTGTCGTATCAGGTACAACAGATATGTACCCAAGGTAGTTTTAGGTTGTTTAGTATTATGTTTATATTTTTATATGAAGTATGTGTAGGGTTAGGGTTTGGGTTAGGATTAGAATTAGTGTTAGGGTTATGGTACACTTCTGTAGTACAAGTTTAGTACACTTTGTGTATACATATATGTACCTCGGGTACATATATGTAGTACCTGATACGACAACGACCCCTTGAGCGTCAGTGTGCAGCGGCAGCAATATTGGCGCTTGGCGGCAGCCAGTGTTTGTTGTAGATGAGCATTTGGATGACATTTACAGAAATTGTCGGCAATAATAGGTGAAAGAGAGTATAGAAACACTAAAAGCATAACAGGTCAATTGATTATGCAATATTAACGAATGCTAGAGTAACTGGCACCTTGTGTAGTTAATAAGTACATTACCTTATAGCCAAACGCGTAATAGTTTGTCTAATATCACTGCTGGTTACTAAGAAATGTCTAATTGAAATCCGCAGTCCAAGAAATCAGTTGTACAATTTCAAACCTCTGCCAGCCGAAGCGGGTGTGATACAGATTTATAGTGCACCGGACCTTTTCGCACGCATGCTTGGCCGTACCTAATGCTAATGATAGTACAATACCGTAACTGTATACGTAACAGTAGCTGTGATTGTAATGAACGTAGAATCCACGTACAAATTACAGACGCTTGTGATAATGAAGTAGGCTGTGTTGGGGGCCAACACTATGAGGGGATCACGGACTAACCACGCCCACAGACTAAACATGGAAAGCAGACGGCACTACGCCTATTTACGTATATTGGCCAAACAAATACACCTGTGTCCGAAATTGAAGACATGTGGGTACCCTGTTTATTAGCACCAAGGGTTATTTACTTGTGCCTCAATACCGAGAATACACCCAGAGATACATTCTACGAGCTCGATCATTAGTCGTTATAAGCATCCCAGGACACACAATTCTCTGCTCAACACCGGTAGCAACATGTGACGTCACCTAACATGATTAGCAGTGACACTGATATTGGACAAACTAATACGTGTTTGGCTATAAGGTAATGTACTTATATATTAACTACACAAGGTGCCAGTTACTCTAGCATTCGTTAACATTGCATAATCAATGGACCTATTATGCATTTAAGACTTTGGTAGTAAATAAATTTCGTATTTATTTAGCATTATATTTTATTGAAACGCTCCAAGTGCCTGTGGTCAATGCGTCA
>NW_014580356.1:15823-17961 GCF_000485595.1 Priapulus caudatus | reverse complement strand
AAAGTGGATTTACGGCTATAATACACGTTTTTACAGCCATAAAAACACACATACATACCCGCGACCGGGCGCGCACACGCGGGTGTGGTTGCACGCACGCGTGCGCGTGTATTATAGGCGTAAATTCAAATATTGTGCCTCGGGGTTGAAAAAGTTTCGGCTGAAATACGGCCATTTACCTGCAAATGTTTTTCCATGCTTGGCTGGTCGTGGGCGATACTATCTGCGAGAGGAGAATAAGGAAGTGAGCAAGGGAAAACAACGGAAAAAGATTGCGCGAGAGAGATACACAGATAGAGTGTGCGTATGCGTGTGTGTGTGCGTGCGTTGGGGATACCATCCTCGAGAGGGGAGTAAGGAAGTGAGCAAGGGAAAACAACGGAAAAAGATTGCGCGAGAGAGATACACAGATAGAGTGTGCGTATGCGTGTGTGTGTGCGTGCGTTGGGGATACCATCCTCGAGAGGGGAATAAGGAAGTGAGCAAGGGAAAACAACGGAAAAAGATTGCACGAGAGAGATACAGAGAGAGAGAGAGAGTATGTGTGTGTGTGTGTGTGTGTGCGTGCGTTGGGGATACCATCCTCGAGAGGGGAGTAAGGAAGTGAGCAAGGGAACGAAACAGAAAAAGACGAGTATATATAGGCCTATTATATATATATATATATATATAGCGCCCGAGACAGAGAGAAAAATTGCGCACCAGAGAGATAGACAGAGAGAGTGTGTGTATGCGTGTATGTGGGTGTGCGCGTGCGTGCGTGCGTGCCTGCGTGCGTAAAGAGAAATATTGCGAGAGAGAGAGACAAGGAGAGGGAGAGAGAGAGAGAGAGACAGGGAGAGGGAGAAACAGAGAGAAAGACAAACAGAGAGAGAGAGAGAGAGAGAGAGTGTGTGTGTGTGTGAGAGAGAGAGAGAGAGATGGGGGGGTGAGAGTCACGGAGAGGGAGAGGGTGAACGAGAAGTCGAGAGAAGTAACTATAAAAGAAGGAATATGTGCATCCGTGCCTGTCTGTCTGCCGTTTGTGACGTACGTGCGGTTGTCTGCGCGTGTGTACTGCGCATGCGTATGCACATCTCTGTCTGCATTCCTCCCTCCCTCCGTCCCTCCCTCCTTTCTCTCCTTTTTCCTTCCTCCTCCCCTCTCACCCCTTCATTTCATCGTGGACAAACACGTGCGTACTGCAGTCCACGTCCATACGGAAGATCAGGCGGCGGGCAACAGCCGAGTGAGCTGTGAAAATGGAGCTACGCTATATCCCCATCATTATAGTCATCTCTTAATCAGCCACAAGATGGCTTAAAAAGACTCTCATACACCCGGACCTTAAATACTTACGCAGTTGTAAAAATGTGGTTTGTAGGTGTCGTCAAGCGTTGTTGTCATTCTAATATAATTGGAATGCGATATAAAGGGTTGCAGGGAGTTGCAAAGAGCTCAGAGTTCAAGAAGCTGGATGTCAGAGATCTGGTATTGCTTGTAGCGTGTAAGAACATTATGTATACAGTGTTTTCTCGTTAGTGTTTGTATGGAAAGCGCTTTTGTCCTGCTATTGTAGCCAGAACAGTCAGCATCCCGGCGCAGTGTAGATCCTGATGCCAATTAAGCACCATGCCTGAGAGAGACAAGTTTTACGGCAATGTTTGTGGGCGTGGTGTGCAGCTGTTGTTGTAATTATTTAGGGGAAGCGACCAGCGTGTGTCCTGGTGTCAGGAGATCAGACCCGTTACCCAGGTGTCTGGAGATCAGACCGGTTACCCCGGGTGACTGGATATTTGACCGGTTTCATCAACACAACAGGTATATATAACCACACCACTGACGTTTGTAACATCAGTTTCATACGAGTACACCATTCGGAAGTTAAGTGACTTCATTGGTAAGCTGATGATATTTATAATAATTCCGTTTATTTATTTTCATGATGTAATATGTTCTAGACGTCACAGTCGTAAAATAGCGCGTGAATATGATAATGATTCGATTTACAGAATAAACAGTTGAATAATGAACATGAATATAATAAGCGGCCTTCAATACAAAGCTAATTGTATTCTCTTTTTTCCTTGTTAATTTGTAGGCGAGCCTATATAGGACGTTAATTTTACGCATGTGACGTGGCCGTCTTCGAAGCAAAA
>NW_014580356.1:11983-14049 GCF_000485595.1 Priapulus caudatus | reverse complement strand
ACACACACACACACACACACACACACACACACACACACTCACACGTAAACACTACGGAAGAGAGCCGGATCACTACGGATGTTTGAACACTGATCTAATAAAATGCATAGTAGGCCTACGTATAATTATTTGTAATTTTCATGGCTATATGTAAATGTATATATAAAAACAGAGACACGCACGTACGCACGCACACATAATTGCTACGAAAGAGAACCAACAACAACACGAGGATGGTGAATTGGAAGAGGAGGAAGAAAGGAAAAACAATGAGGAGAAAATCAAATACAAACAATGTGTGGGATTTCTTTTCATAAACAATTGTATCATCATAAATTCACAACATCAAAAGATATCAAAAAAGCACTTGGTATCATGTGCTTTTATAATGCATATAAGTTGTTAATGCAAATTGTACTTTTGTTTTTTTATCTGAAAGCGCTGGAAATCTTGATTTCTTGATTATTATGTGAAATACAAAGTAAACTGCATTACAAACACTAGCCACACATAAACCATAATCGAACAATCATAATGTGTACGTACGACATACACACGCACAGGTACAGATGTTATACACTTTTCATCATACATATTCAGTAGATTTTGATTTTAAAATTCTATTACCGTCGCCACACGCATCACGGCCTACAGTGGCGCCACATAGGTAACCATGCTCCGTGCTAGAATGATTAGCAGACATTGTTGGTGACCAACGTCGCTTTCCCAACGCAAATAATTAATTATCTAACTAAGTAATTAACTAAGCTACACCGATAGAATTTGACAGTATGATCATCAGTATTGACGTCCTGATCAAATTACATAACTCCCTCCACCCGGATCGCCGATGATGACGACCTACCTAGAGGTATCGAGACAGCAACAGATGTACATTATCGTGTCAAGACTTTATGCGAATATCCACTAAATAGACACTAGCCATCTGCTATATTTACAATTCATCAATCATACGTTGTTTACAAGCGATTACAACGTATCCGGATATACTGAATTTAATGATGTCGCGAAAGCTAACACGCCACGGCGCACGCTACACGAGGGATGAGCACGCACGGGTTTTCTCATGCACGCACGCACGCACGGGTTTTCTCACGCACGCACGCACGGGTTTTCTCATGCACGCACGCACGGGTTTTCTCATGCACGCACGCACGCACGAGATTTCTCACGCACGCACGAGTTTTTTTACCGCATTTCATACAGACGCGTGTCTTATCAACGTTATGGATTCATACTTGAAATCAGGTGACTAATCGGTCAAAATCTAAAATCAATCATGTCATCTTATTATCATCATATAATCTAATATAAATCAATCTAAAATCAATCTAAAATTCAAATCAAATCTAAATCAGGTGACTATCGCGAGTCGGCGACTACAGAGCAATGGTCGGGTGTAGACACGGAAATTAGATTGAGTTTCAGGTGCCATGTTTCCTGTTGCCATAGCAACAGTAGATGCTTCACTAAATCTTACTATAAATTGGAGATTTTCTGTGTGTGTGTATGTGTGTCCGTGCTATACGTTTCCGCACCGCTCAACGGATCCTTTCCAAACTTGGGCGGAACATTCTACAGATCATGACACGTTGCATGGGCTATTTATTTTTTTCCAGTTTTATTTTTTTCACATTCCACGTTCAAAAACATTAAAATAGTGGGAAATTATTTTTGCACCGAGCGCGGTGCAACGTCACAACACGAAAACACAATGGCAATGTAAAAAACAATGTATAACCAAAGGCGCTCCATCTAATCTAACCAGAGAAATATTATACATTGTTTTTACATTGTTTCTTAAATATAGCGCATTTCGTTATAACATAAGTCAAACTTTCCACACGGCAAAAAATTGGTTATAACAAGTGCCCAGCTAATGCCACCAAAAAGAAAGTCATCACTGACACGTCGAGATATTAAGCATTGACAAGATACCGCCCGCAAAAAAGTCGCCCGCTGTCAAGAAACTCCTGATGTCGCACGTAAGATTCTCAACCGTAAACGTAAAACGTACAACGTTCAGACTGATCGTGTGTGTGTGT
>NW_014580356.1:4070-11765 GCF_000485595.1 Priapulus caudatus | reverse complement strand
CACACCTAATGCTAATTACAAGGACACACCTAATGCTAATTACAAGGACACGCCTACTGCTAATTACACGGACGTATCTACTGCTAATTTCAAGGACACGACTACTGCTAATTACAAAAGCTCACCTACTGCTAATTACAAAAGCTCACCTATTGCTAATTACAAGAACACACTTACTGCTAATTACAAGGACACGCCTACTGCTAATTACAAGGATACGCCTACTGCTGATTACAAGGACACACTTACTCCTAATTACAAGAACACGCCTACTGCTAATTACAAAAACGTATCTACTGCTAAATACAAGGACACGCGCATATTGCTAATTGCAAGGACGCACCTACTGCTAATTATTCTGCTGTCTAGGCGCATCGTGTTTTCTTAAGAATATAAGCTGCATTCACACATAACTATAACACAATACTAACAGTCGAACACATAAACGACTACGCAACTAACACACAAACACACGTAAACAACAAACAACACAAACAACAAACAAACAACAAACAAGTAATACACGTAGCTTCATCGCACATACAGCTATGTCGGATGTGAAACACAAGGTAAACCCCTCTGTCCGATATATATTTATATATCACATGATGTTCATAATTCATATTTCACATTTTTTCACAATGCATTTCTAACACAACAAGACTACACAAACTATAAACACTCACTGTGGCTGTGGTAATAATAATAATAATAATAGTTATAATATATATATATATTACACATGAGAACTCACACGGGAGAGAAACCGTATAAGTGCGAACTGTGTGATGCTGCCTTCTCGTGTTTGTGTGCTGTGAAGACACACATGAGAACTCACACGGGAGAGAAACCGTATAAGTGCGAACTGTGTGATGCTGCCTTCTCCCGTCTGAGTCATGTGAAGCCACACATGAGAACGCATACGGGAGAGAAACCGTATAAGTGCGAACGGTGTGATGCTGCCTTCTCAGAGCTGAGTCATATGAAGAGACACACGAGAACTCACACGGGAGAGAAACCGTATAAGTGCATTCTGTGTGATGCTGCATTCTCACAATCGGGTAGTATGAAGACACACATGAGAACTCACACTGGATAGAAACCGAAGAAGAAAAAGACTAACGAAAAAATTATTTAAAGGTAATATTAGGCCATGGGCGAAGAGTGATTATTGTTCACTTTTGTTTGACACCTCATGGAACCAAGTTTAAATCTGGTTATAAGTTAAATACATTATCCTGATTATAAATCACCAATGTTCACCCCAAAATTCTTGCACATAAGTTTGTAATAAGTTTTTGAAAAGTGGAATTTTCCGAAACAGAAATATTCTGCCAATAGATGGCTGTATTCAAAGCTTGAACCAATCACGGTGCTCCATTTCACCATAATGGCAACCCCCACAAGATGCTCACCAGACTAATCAGAATATATGTACAAATTATGAATTCGGTCTTATGTTACAAAAGTGCCCAGTTTCAGAATTCTATGTTAATTGCTCTGGTAAGTAATGTGATGTTGTCGAGAAAATCTGCTCCTATATGATCAACGGTTGCTCATCACAAGCTATAGTTTACAACTGTAACTTAGTGTAACTGTCACGTAACACAGCCACGTAAACTTTATGTGATCTTGTATTCATATTAGACCGAGCTAATATTACAAGATAGTGTCTATTTCTGCTTCTAGTTATCAAAGAATTAGTAGTTGACTGACAGAGAGGTCTGTTCTAGATTGGCTAGAGAAAGGCATTTCCTACGGTTAGTGAGGCTAGTAGATGCATGTTGAGATCTGCAGTGCCAGTGAATTCTATATGTCCCTAAAATGGATAGTATACCATCATTACCATGCCTTCTTCCAAAGCAGTGTATAATTTGTGAGACATAGATACGTAATGGCTTACTCTAACCCGTTAGGAATAGCATTCCTTTTGCACCTGATGCTCTGCAAAAATACATTGCATGTGAATGGAACAAAGCTGGGTGCTGTACATGTATGTAGAGATAACAAGCTGCAGTGTTCTGATATGAGTTGTGTTCTTACAAACTGTACTTAAGTATTCAGCAGCCACATGGAGCAGAAGATGAGAGTATTTCTGAATACGACACTGACTAGTGATGAAAAGTAAAGTCATGCTGCAAATGTAGGGGGAGGCATTACATTTTGCATGTGTGCTTTAGTGTGTGTGTTCTAGTACCATTGACAGATTAATGTCCTACATTGAATTTGCTGTATATTACATTACGTTTACTAGGAGTATCATTCGTGCGTAATCGGCAATGCTTTTCTGTTGCTGTTGGGGTAGCACACATACTGATTTTGTACATTCCCGAGTATAACGTTACATATTACGGTAAGTATGACATTGCAGTTTGTGATTCTGGATGTAAATTAAAGGCAATAAATTCAGATATACGTCGTACATATAAAATATCAAAAGTCAATTTTAAACAATTGAAGTGCCTGAAATAAAATATACCTGTATTTTACGTATCGATTAAATTGGTAGCTGGCCTTGAAGCTAGCTTTTTGTGAATATGTATCAGTCAGTGATTAAAAACTATGCACGGATGCAAAACTAAAAACGAGCAGTTGTCGCCAACTACATGTATCCCCCGTGATCTAGTATGAATGGAATATCTCTGTAAGGACGTAGAAGGCAGGTAAAGTTAAAGGGATTCTGACATCTAGAGCGTATTTAGCCTATTATATGACATTGTAATTACTTTTAAACATGTTTCCTGACATTTTTAGAACATATTATGATCAAACCTGCTTTTGATGATGTCTATGATCGATCTTGGGCTACGCCAACATTTGTACAGGCCGCCATAATTCTCCCGCAATGCCTTGCGTGTTTGTTGAGTGGCGCGTGCTCACTTGTTTCACACATTGGCAATGGGCGAACTATGTGTTTACGTATCTTCTGTCAGTTCTGAATCGGACAGTAGGACCCGAGGAATTTCAATATCTGACTAAATCTGCCACCAATTTTGCACCGTACGGTACTCTTTTGAGCCCGAGTGGAAAGATGGGGAGGAACGTGTAGCAGACAGTGTTGGTGATTCGCTTCAAGTTCAACACCGTGTCACCAGAACAGCTGACGATTGGTGCAGCTGCGGCTTGTGCCAAGCAAAGAATGTTATGACACTGTATCAGGCTCTGATGTTATCGAAAACATGTCAAGAAATGACATCAGTCAGGGAACACCTTCAGCCTCGTATGTTTCAGTTTTTCAATTCGAATTTTCGATGGTAGACAAGCATGCTGAGTTTCTGATTGCAAATTTGCTGCTAGGCTAGATACAATAATGGCTATAACTGGCTATAAATTATAATGCTATAACTGGCTAGATACAATATTCAATAATGTAACCCAACACAGAATAGGCCCTAGCATAGGGTCTATTCCCTATACTAGCCTAATATACTGGCTATAACTGGCTATAAGTATAATGGCTAGATACAATAATGTAACCCCACACAGAATAGCCTAGGGTCAACGTTCAACACATGGCAGGGTCTAGGGTCAACGTCAACACAGGGTGGCCTAACCCAATAATTAGTGTCACAATAATTAGTTAACAATAATTAGTGTCACAGTCTAACCCAACCCTGTGTTGGGTTACGTTGTATTTAATTACTTCCCTGCTAAGGGCGATCAACCAAAAGGTTACTTCGGCCTACGCTGGCTACAGTACATGCTACAGCTACGGGATGCTGGCCCGGATGCAATGATTGATGACAGAACAATAATTATAACTTTAAAAAATACATTATAAGTAGAGTACCCAATCCCTTTGACATAAGTATATTATTTATATATAGTATAAGTGACAAATTGCTATGTTGACTTAGATGTTACATGTGACTGGATAATCTACTTTGACTGCATACACCCCTATCTGAATATGTGCTGCAAATATAGAAATCTTAAAAATTAAATTAGCATTTATAATTTGTTTGGTTTGACAGTGGAGTGGTCTTTTAAGTTTTATTTCTAGCATCTTAGCTAATACAATTACACGTTTAATCTACAATAAACACCATAAAAGAAATATAAAATGACAGTAGTTATATACGTGTGGTATTTTCCTCACATTGGTAGAATAGCACACAAATGGAACACACTATAAGGTTTGTATCACAGGACTGGCAGATGAGAGACAAGCAAATAATTCATAAACATACTCTTATATGGTTGCCCTGGTACACTGTTGTAAAGGGCATTTATTATATATACATTATAACAGTTCAATAACTTATGCAGCACTCAGTATATGATGTCCACTCATCGAAGCATGAGAAATGAGTGCATCTGATAAGGTGTATCTAATGTCATGTCAACAAACAATTTCATACCTAATATAGTGTGTAGCAATGTAATGAATTAATTAGTATACTGTATACATGTTTAATGTCAGATTAAAATAAAATAATATTCATGCATTTGTATTTCTGACACACACAGATGGATTTTTTATACTATACCAATTTCACAGATTCGATTAATCTCCTTAAAACATATAATTAGAAAATAATGTTAACGTGTTCACAGATTCAGTGGGGACACTAATCACTCATCACTCATCATTATAGACAGTGTAAAATTAACTAGATTTATTGTTATTTAGTTGTGAATTCCACACTGTACTTTGGCCTGTACTGCACGTTACAGTGCATGTTAGCACCATCCCCTTGCTGAAGATTTTCTCAATACACATCACTGGTGTTCCACAAACCGGGCACCTTTTCATCAGTTTGTCAATGCACTGTTCGAAACAGACAAACTTGTGCTCTGTGATGAGTCTGATGACGTTACTCCTCTCATCATCCATCTCATCCATGCCAGCAAAGGACAGAGAAGAAGACCCTGAAGAAGGTGGAAGATATTCTGATCCACTTGACATTTCCTGCAGATAACAAATTAATATTAGTTGCTTGCTACATTAGTAGGTTGCTATATAAGTTGGGCGACCTTCATGAAACGATAACCATGCAATGTCAAAGATGGTATCTTGGTAAAGGCTGGTTGATATAGCATATATATATACATATATATATATATACATTATGAGCATACATTTTGAAACATTACACTGGGATATCTATATGCAGGGGTGTATCCAGGATTTTTTCTGGGTGGGTCGTGATCATAATTTTTTGGACCTTTTCACAACGCAATAGCAGCAAGATGTGTTTACAATGTCGATACAAACAGGGGCGTGTACAGGATTTGTACCAGGGGGGGGTCTAACCGTAACCCAAACTTGGTAGCACTGGCCACTTTTTCACTAAATTTAACATATTTTTAGTCATTATATCAAAACTTTGACAAATAACCCCCACAAATGTTCTATATTTATATTACTATATTAGTTGGCATCCAGTATGCACATGATTGGCACTCTGTGGTCCTTAAAAAAATATTTATTCCAATTTTACCAAATAACACATATTTTGGCGAAGCAAAGAGGGGGTATAATACTATTTCGGGTGATAACACAGAGATGGCCGAGAGTTATACACCGCTATCACATTTTTTTAATATCTAGGGACATATATCTTGCTAAAAATCACAATGAGCCTTACTCCATCTGTATGGTACCGACCAACCCCCTTGGCTCATAGCCTAACATGTTTCAAATTGCATATAGTTGTTACTCATATGGGAGAGGTTTGCACGTCCTGTTTTGGAGCACGCCAGTCGACCTACTTTCGAGCCACGCCCACTTATTGGCAAAAATGGATATGGCCATAAGTCAGTTCAGGTTCAATGGATTTTACTTATTTTTGGTATGTGAATGAATAAGGACAGTCCCCAAAAACATATCACACGGGTTTTGATTTTTTTTTTATATGCAAATTAGTAGATTTTGGCAATTTCACTATGCATTTCAGTGTCTGCCTACGGTCAACGATAACTCAAGAACCGTTTGACCCACCTGTTTCAAATTGCATACAGTTGCTACTCTAATGGGAGAGATTTGCACGTCCTTTTTTGAAGCACGCCAGTCGACCTACTTTCGAGCCACGCCCACTTTTTGGTAAAAATGAAAATGGCCATCTAGATTCATTCGATTTTGTTAAATTTACCTACCTACCTACCTACCTAATCATGCCTACGTGTAATATTGTGTTTTAGAATCTTCGTTACAGTAATTTGACTGGAAAATTTTATTGCTTTTATTTGCGTGATAATCGAAAACCAACATGGCGATCATTTAGGTGTAGTGCCATCTCTCGCCCAGATTTCAGACTTTCAGATCTGAAACATTTATTTTCGCATAAAAAATTACGCATATATAATTATCAATAGTATATAATGGGAGATATGCTATATAATGGTATATATGGTATATATGGTTTGTGTGTGTGTGCGTGTGTGTGTGTAATATGCCACATATACATTTCCTGATGTGTGTATAATTTGCATGCTTCATTTCAGATTTCACCTGGTAGCGGAAACTCTATGCACAATCTGCCTGCACACTGAAACACGCGACGTTACAAACGTACTCACCTAGATAAATGCTCCATGCTATCGCTGCTAATGCAACAGCAAAGTAAATCTCAACCGACTTGGTTCGCATTTTGCACGTAGTTCTATAGAGCGTGTTTGCGTTATTCGTGTGCTTGTGCTGCGAGTCTGTCCTGGAGTTATATGCATGTATGTGTAAGGTTGTTTATACACACGTGTCGCACCACGTGACATAACACAGAGTGTTGCCCGGGTAGAAAGAGTTACTGGCTAACAAATTTTACATATGGCATCCGCGCTCATGAATTATGGGAAGCGACGCTGATGTTTGAATAGAGCTTAGCGCTAGCTAATTAACTTTAGGTGGCATACAACAGAACCCTTCCTCAAATTGTTCACCGTTTTAATATTTCGTCTTTATAATATCGTACTAGGAATGAGCCTCCTTTTAAATATTTTAGCAGTCAAATTCGGAACTAGCGGGCACTAATTTGCATTATGCCAGCAATGTAGCTGTGTCGTAGACGTCGAGAACGCAATAGATATGTGATTGGTTTTGTCGTATCATTGTGCTTTTGCGTCAAGTGGTGTAGCCATGGTGACCGGTCGGCCATTATTGTGTTTGAAACGGGATTCGACTACATGCTGTAAAATCTCGAAAACAATCTGGCAAAATGTTTCGAATCAAGATCGGGTTTTAAATCTCTCGTAATTTAGCATGAATTCAGTGCATTTATGCGCCGAAACTCTAAGTGTGTATAAATCATTATTGTTCAATGTTTATTCAGGCCTGCTGCCTAAGGACTCCCTCTACCGTTCTACACCAGCTTGATTGGTCGTCCTCCTCATGAGGGACTGCATAATATTGACCTGCTGTCCAACATTAATTTTCCGCAGCAACGCTGGTTGGCCAATATGTATTACTATACGACGAGCAACGATACGTAGCATAGCAATGGAGTGATAGTCGTAATACCGACAGGGGGCAAGGGTTAAGATTGGTAGAGGATAGGTGTACTAAACAACGCTAGACGAGAACAATAAATATTCATTAGTAACGATAGAATATGTATAATATCAGGAGTAGATAATAGGGAAGGAGTGTGACATCAATAAACAAGGGAAATTCGTCATTTACTAGCCTTATAATACCTACGATTTACTACGCGTAATTCATCCAACTTGAGCTCAAATCGGACACAGTACATTCGCCTA
>NW_014580356.1:0-3001 GCF_000485595.1 Priapulus caudatus | reverse complement strand
GCGTTTCTGTGTGCGTGTGCGTGTATATGTGTGTTTGTGTTTGCGATTGTGATTGTGTTTGTGTGCGTTTGCGTTTCTGTGTGCGTGTGCGTGTATATGTGTGTTTGTGTTTGCGATTGTGATTGTGTTTGTGTGCGTTTGCGTTTCTGTGTGCGTGTGCGTGTATATGTGTGTTTGTGTTTGCGATTGTGATTGTGTTTGTGTGCGTTTGCGTTTCTGTGTGCGTGTGCGTGTATATGTGTGTTTGTGTTTGCGATTGTGATTGTGTTTGTGTGCGTTTGCGTGTGCGTGTGCGTGTGCGTGCATGCGTGCGTGTGTGTTGGTGCGTGTGTAGTGTGCGCCTGTGTGTATGTATGTTTGTGTGCGTGTGCGTATGCGTGTTTGTGTTTGTGTGCGCGTGTGTTTGTGTGTATGTCCATGCGTGCGTGTGTGTGTGCGTGTGTGTGGGTGCGTATGCGTATATGTTTGTGTGTATGTGTATGTGTATGTGTGCATGCGTGCTTGGGTGCGTTCGTGTGCGCTTTTGGGAAGGGATGGATAGAGCACAAATAATGTAACACAGTAATAACACGTAAATATTATAGAAATGGATACATCCTAGCAAAAAATTATCTCACTGTTTTCAAGAAAGTTGGCAATGAACCCTGACGCATAAATGTCGTAACTAAGTACTAAATCAATGCAACGAATAAAACGATACGGATTAGCAGAAATATTACATTTTATAGTAGCTATATTCGTAGGCGATACGAATAGATTGCTAAAGTTTGGTCTTAGTGTGTAATCAAAGATTTATATATTGACACGTAGATGTCACTCATTATATAGTATGATAGCAATAACTCTGTTTTGTTTAAAAATTCCGTTTTACAATATTTACACACAATGTCATCCTATCAACTCGGCATTTAAAATTAAATTTGATCTTACAATAAATCAATAAATACTCAAACATATGAGTGTATTGTGTAACGTAGTAAATCTATGAACAACAGCCACCCACCATTAAAAGAAATCTTCTGGTATTTTACTTAGTCATTAAAAAACGTGCCTTCACCTATCGACTATAAAGTAGAATATCGTCAATATTACAAACGTTCTAAATCCCATAAAGAGTTGATCGCGTATGAACAGCTGCTTATACTAGTAATCGTTTGTCTCCCTCCACTCACTCAGAATAATAGAGGAAATCTCAGTAACGGTATCAGGTGAATTAGTAACACGGGTATAGTAGATATATAGTAAGACGTGCATGTATAGTTAGGCTGTACTGCTGCGTGGGTACGTCCCTGTACATCGCTGTAACGACGGTTAGATGCCAGCTATAGCGGGAAAATCACATAAACGCCCACTTATAACGACACGATGATGATTATACGGATGTTGTAAACACTATCGTTACATCTGCAGCCGGTGCATGCAGACGACAACTAACAACAGACACGACAGTAGATAGAGCAGCACGCGGCACAGCCGACGCAAGCACGCGGCACAGCCGACGCAGGCACGCGGCACAGCCGACGCAAGCACGCGCGCGTTCGTAAGTAAACGTTCGCGCGCGTCAACTAAATCACCTATTTTACGAGAGTTTGATAGAATACAGCTTAGCAAAATATTAAAATATTTCAAACCGCTAAAAATGTCGCATGCGCACGTTATAAGTTAATTAGCACCTGTCGTAGCTCAGCTAGGAACAACACGACCAATTATAACACAACGTTACCGACTGCTAATAACGATTTCCTCACGACGCCATTGCCGTTGTAATGTTCGTCCCTCTGTCCCTGCCCCCCTCGTTGTTCGTCATGCCTGGCCCGCAGCGCCCTCCGCTGCCAGGGGTCGGCCGAGCCAAGTTCGGGCAGGCCCTACGGCCTCCGCGCTGGCTAGGACTGGGTTGAGGGAGGGGGTGTTACTCCCCCACCCAGGTTCTACCAGGTCATGCTAGATAAGATGACAGCCGTACAGTTCTTGTAAGATATATCATATAGGTCATTTATTATACACGCCGGTCCGCACGTCGACGCGATGGCTGTTCGAGCCTGCACGCGCGCGCGCACTATCAACCACGGAAGCTAGCGGCTCAGCCGCTGCCCCGACCACTCCATCTCATGCGCCTGTACCGTAGTATTTGGAAGTTCGCCCAAAACTGGACGCTTTTAAGTGCGCATGCGCGCATGCTCTTTTGTTTTCTTTTTGTTTGAATCTTGTTTTGCAAGGCCGTAGGAAATAGTAGCCATGCTCTTTTGTTTTCTTTCTGTTTCGCCTTGTAACCTGACACACATAGCACAGTCTTACTAACTTACTACATTGCAAATTGTTTCAATTAAATGTTTCCATGAGTGACCGGGATGCAAATTTGCGATTCCCAAACCGTATAGCTATGGAAGAAAAATTGAGCAACGTGATTGGCTAGAAAATGTTTAGGACACGGCCAATATCGCACGCACACCATCGCGCATTTTGCACAAGGGCTTATTTATTTTATTTCTTATTATTTTTGGCTAATTTTGTTTTGTTTTAGAATTAGGGTTAGGGTTAGGGTTAGGGTTAGGGTTAACTGATTTATATATCTACACATTTAGAATCTGTCTGAGTGGGTCAACGCCAGAGTGTTCGCTTCGGGATCGTAAGGTACCGCGTTCGAACGCCATATGGTGTTTTGATTTTTCTTTGTATTATGTATTTCTTTGTATTTTATTTTTTCTGTAACATTTGTTTATGTTCTGAATTAAATATATTTCTTTATAATATTAGCTTATAATTTAATATATTAGCTTGTTGACTAATAATGCGTGTCCTAAAATTTTTCTAGCCAATCACGTTGCTAAATTTTTCTTCCAAAGCTATACGGTTTGGGAATCGCAAATTCGCGTACGGGGCGCCATGCAGGACAGGGCTCAATAGGGAACAGCAGCGTACTATCCACCAGGGCGGCAGCACTGTTTTATAGGAACATCCTATGTTTACTTCTTGGTTCAGTATTTCACTATCAATTGAGTAT
>NW_014580355.1:39654-42154 GCF_000485595.1 Priapulus caudatus | reverse complement strand
TAAGCAATCAATCAATAATATATAATTATATATATCGATCAATTAACATATATAAACACATGCCTATGTTTAGAGTACGTATATTATAGTCACACAACAGGAAAATTTGAATTTGATAACTCGGTTACGATCACGGTTTCAAATTGAATTTTATTTTCGTCGCACAAATCACAAGCGTTTATTTTGAATTGAATAAAGCAGAAATATATAATCTTTTACTGTAAACTAAACCTACACAACTGATAACGTCAGTCCTTTACCACCATCTCTATTGCATGTCCTCTTCTAAACATACATACATATATATATATATATATATCATATATATATATATAATATATTATATATCTATATATGAGGAATTAACTTATATAGTAACCATATTTATATTTTTATCCGTGATGATTATTTTTCCCCCCATTGGGGATCGTATTAGAGAGTGCCGCCATCTTGACCACTACGTCATACCACGTACGTATCGCTATACCATATCCTGACCACCTACCTATACACGCCACCTTACTACAACAACAACAACAACAACAACAACAACAACAACAACAACAGCAGCAGCAGAACAACAACAACATAACCACAACAACACCAAACAACACCACAACAACCACAACAACCACAACAACCACAACAACCACAACAACCACCACAACAACAACGACAACAGCAGCAGTAGTGAGTCACCTACACACACCAGCTATCTACGTTTGCCTGCCCGTACTACACCGACGGGTGTGGCCCCCTACACGGCCCCCTATATGTGTATGTGTGTGCTACGACCACCACGCTACGGCCACTCTACGATGACGCCATCAACGGCTAAATAAGATAATAGTCGGTTACGCAAGGTTTAGTGCAGAGAGGTAGTGAGAGAGAGAGGAGAGAAGAAGGAGAGAGAAAGAGAGAGGAGAGGGAGGAGAGAACGGAGAGGAGACCGAAGAGAGAGAAGAGCAAGGAGGTTTGTGTGTTTTTTTGAAAAAGGGAGAGAAGAGAGAGAGAGGGGGAGCGAGAGAGAGAGAGCGAGAAGAGATGGAGAGGGGGTGAAGAGGAGAGAGAGAGGCGGCGAGCGCAGACAGAAGGAGGCGGAGGCGAGGAGAGAGAGAGGCAGAGAGAGGACAGAGAGAGAGAGAAACGGAGAGACGATGAGAGAGGTTTGAGAGCGAATGAGAGAGGGCGAGAGAGAAAGATAGATAGATATAATAGAGAGAGAGGTGAGAGGAGAGAGGAGGAACAAAGAGGGGGAGAGAGAGTATATATAAAGAGAGAAAGAGACGAGAGAGCTAGGGGCGGAAAGAGCGCCGAGGACCGGATGCGAGGAGGAAAGAGGAGCATGGTCGCGTCGAGGTTGATACGGATTATGGGTTATCAGCGGAGCCCATAAAAATTATAGACGGACACGCTATATTTTCCTATACTATAAATATAATACACACACACCACAACACACGACACACACCACACACACACACACAACACACACACCCACATCACACACCACACTACACACACACACACTACACACACACACACCATACACCACAACACACACACACACAACACACACCACACGCACGCACGCCACGCACGCACACACAAACATTACCACAACCACACCCACACGACAACACACACCCACACACACACATAACACACACACACACACATACACACACACACACACACACACACACACCCACACGGCACGCACAGCACGCCACACACGAACACACAACAAAGCTACACACACCCACACACACATTACACACACACACCACACACCTACTGTGAAGGGGAAAGCCGAGCGTGAGTTTAGTCATTTACTATATTATTATTATTATTATTATTATTATTATTATTATTATTATTATTATCATTATTATTATCATTATTATTAATACTATTTTTATTTTTATTTTTTTATCATTATTACTATGGTAATTCTATTTCTTCTTCTTCGTCTTCTTCTTTTTCTTATTATTATTATTAATATTATATTATTATTATTGTTATTATTAATTATAATCATTCTGACACAGGATAATATATCGCAGTCAGCAGTAGGGGAATTGGGAGTGGAACGCATTCCGACGAATTCAAACTTATTAACTAAAATTCAACTAATTTTAAAAATTTCAAAAGCAAGAGGTGACACCTTGCTATTCCTCACAACAAACAATCGCGTCGTTTAGCAAGACTAGACACAAAACCGCAACCGGAAACGACGGGACCGCGGCGCCGCATACGATGGGCGTGGGTACTTCCGCTGCGCTACACTTCCGCTCCTACCTAAGCAGACGATTCCGTTGCCGATGAAGCCAGGCTTGCAGGTGCAGATGAAACTTCCGGGCGTGTTGACGCATCCTGCGTTCTCGTGGCAATTGTGAGTACCCAGCGCACACTCGTCTATGTCTGCGTCGGTGTGAAGGGAAAGCGCGAGCGTGAGTTGTAGTCATTTACTATTATTATTATTATTATTATTATTATT
>NW_014580355.1:36933-39000 GCF_000485595.1 Priapulus caudatus | reverse complement strand
TCTCTCTCTCTCTCTCTCTCTCTCTCTCTCTCTCTCTTTGTCTGTCTTTTCCCTTCGCGCTCTCTCTCTGTCATCCCCACTTCTCTCTAACATACACACAGTCTCTCACCTACACACTAACCTTTAAGCCGCACACTATACCTAAACCTAGCCATAACCTTAACCATTTACCTTTTCGCGTGCGTCACTCTCTGTCGGCGCGTCTGTCTGTGCTGTCCGCTCTGCTGTGCGCGTGTGTGGTTCTCGTTTACCAATATAATGACAGAGTAGCTTGCATTTGGGCAACCGCCTTCCTACGCCCATGCGACGTTACGACTATTATATCAGCTTGTGCGGCTACAGCCTCGTAATTGCCACATTATAAACGATGAGGGTTTGAAGGGTGTCACGCGCGCGCGCGCATGCTAGAGCGATCGAAAAGTCGGTCTGCGTCATCGGAAGCCGCCACGCGTTTTGGGTTCGGAAAGGGTTAGAGCGAGACCGGTTGATAAAATTTGTGTGTGTGGGGGGGTGTGTGTGTGTGTGTGTGTGTGTGTGTGTGTGTGTGTGTGTGTGTGTGCGTGCGTGCGTGTGTGTGTGTGTGTGTGTGTGTGTTTGTGTGTGTTTGCGCATGTATGTGTGCGTGCGCGGGCGCGCGCGCGTGTGTTCGTACGTGTGCGTGTGTATGTATGCGAGCGTGCGCACATCCGTACGTGCTCCTAGTTTAATTTATTGACATGTTCTTTAGCGTTGTGCACACGCGGTCGTTGTCATTACCCAATACTACCGAGTTCAATCACTTTCAAGTACGGAGTTGTGCAGCGTGTGCGTGTTTATAACTGGTGTGGTCGTGCCCTGCCTCGTAGAGTGAAAGCGCTTGCGTGAAGGATTGTGCAACTCTCTATGTATATAGCCGCGAGGCTATTATACGGGTGTAACTATAGGAAAACTATCACGTATTCCCCCCAACCACCATCACATCATCCGCACCTATCGCTAACCGAGCTTGGAGCTCTTGAGTTTGAAAGTGTGGAGACGCTCTCTCTCTCTCTCCTACTCTCATCTCGTCTCCTCGTCTCTCTCTCTTTCTCTCTTTCTCTCTCCTGTTGTGTGTAGAAAGTGGATAATTTGTTTGATTTTCCCGCTCGACTGAGTGGGATGATAGCTGTCGGATTGACACTGGGTTTGTTAATGATCGAACTTTTATGTAAACTGTTGTCGGAACCTCTCGTATGTGTGTTCGTGTGTGTGTGTGTGTGTGTGTGTGTGTGTGTGTGTGTGTGTGTGTGTGTGTGTGTGTGTGTGTGTGTGTGTGTGTGTGTGTGTGTGTGTGTGTGTGTGTGTGTGTGTGTGTGTGCGTTTACATGTGCGTGTGCGTGCGTGCGTGCGTGTGCGTGTGTGTGCGTGTGCGTGTGCGTGCGTGCGTGTGCGTGCGCGTGTGCGTGCGTGCGCGTGCTACATGCCGACCCATCACCTAATTCCCAGTGAAAGCAGGGAGCCACAAATAACGACGCTAACGGTCTCTATACACACAACGTCAGGTGATAGAGAGCCACGGTAGCGGTATAGAGGGTGGATGCATGGGAACGGGAGAGGAAGCAGATAAAGTTGTTACCAGAACTAATTGCGTAAAGGTTGAAGCATGCGGATGTGTTGTTGTTATAGTGAGTTATAGCAGTTTAGCATACCCTTTCGCGGTGGATGGGGGATGGGGATGGGAGACAGAAAGCGGTGAGGTGGGAAGGGGTTGACATCCATGGGATAATGGAACCTTGGATTATATATTCCTTAACCTTCCGCAGTGGATAGGGAATGTCTTCCGTAATTTCCTCTCTGCCCCGCAGCAGCAATGCGTATTTCCGAGTAAGAAACGCCATCCGTTGTGTCATGTCCATCCATCCACCCATCCATCCATCCATGCATCCATCCACCCATCCATCCATCCATCCATCCATCTGTCCATTCATTCACCCATCCATCCATCCATGCATCCCCCGTTTCGGCTTTAACGTCGTCGCCATTCGCTCGATCGATGCGGAAATCCGTACGCAGATGGCAGCACCGTCGACTCTCGGGGGGGGGGAACTC
>NW_014580355.1:24787-35563 GCF_000485595.1 Priapulus caudatus | reverse complement strand
TAGTGATATCAGTGCACACTGTGTGAGTGTGAGAGAGAGAGAGAGAGAGAGAGAGAGAGAGATCTAGGGATATCAGTGCACCCTGTGTGAGTGGGTGTTTTTACCTCGTCACAATCTCCCCCACGATCCGTTGTTGATTTACATTCGCGGTGAAAACTAGTTGGATCTGAGGAGATGAGCGTGTGCGCTAATCACTCGTATACCTTATACCTCATCCTAATCTCTCCGTCGTTTCACTTTACTTCACATCGGCGGTCTACGCTCGCGGCAAAAACCCGGTCGTTTCCTTCTCGGCTCCCATCTCGCCTCCAGGCTGCTGGAAGGGAGGGAGAAGGAGGCGGCGGTGGGCAGGGAGGAGGGGGAGAAGCTGAGGGAGAAGGTGGAGCATCTCCAGGGAAGCCTCGCCGCGCACGCGTCGCTCGTCGAGGGACTGAAGACGGAGAAGCAGCTGTGGAGTCGGCAGCTGGCCGAACAAAGTGAGCACGGTGTGTATGTGTGCGTGCGTGCGTGCGTGCGTGCGTGTGTGTGTTTGTACGTCCGTCCCTCCATCTGTATGTCTGTCTGTCTGTCTGTCCGGCTGACTGTCTTTTTTAGCTATCTATATATCTGTCAGACTTTCCGTCTGCTTATGTTTCTATTCNCACCCATCCATCCATCCATTCATCCCCCGTTTCGGCATTAACATCGTCGCCATTCGCTCGATCGATGCGGAAATCCGACCGCAGATGGCAGCACCGTCGACTCTCGGGGGGAAACTCAGCGCCGGCTTCCTTTCCGCAGCTCGAGGAGAGGCTCCGCGCGGCGGGAGAGGAGGCGCGGGCGCGCGTCGTCGCGCGGGAAAGGGACGGTGTCTCGCGGCGTCTCATCGCCGACCTTACTACCCTCGTGAGGGAGTTGAAGGACAAGATGGCGGATCTGTCCTCCGCCAAGGTCACACTCGCTGCCGAGTTGAAGGAGAAGTGCGGGTACGTGCAGCGGGGCTGGTCCACGGTGGGAGGGGCTTGGCGGGAGGGGGAGCGGGGAGGGCTGGGGGTCCGTTGTCAGAAGCATCGTTACTATAGGTGTGACCGTTACGAGAATAACATCTCATCAAGAGATAATAATACAGTAATAGTTTATAGCATAATACAATAATAGAATAAACAATACAAATAATAATACAAAAATAATAAACAATACGATACAAATAATAAACATTACAAATAATAAAACAAAAATAATAAAACAATATAAACAATACAATACACATAATAAAACAAAAATAATAAAACAAAATAAACAATACAATACAAATAGTAAACAATACAAATAATAAAACAAAATAATACAATAATAGTTTATTAGCTCTTGATACTATATATATATATATATATTGTCTCCCCCACGATTCGTTGTTGATTTACATTCGCGGTGAAAACTAGTTGGATCTGAGGAGATGAGCGTGTGCGCTAATCACTCCTATATCTGATACCTCATCCTAATCTCTCCGTCGTTTCACTTTACTTCACATCGGCGGTCTACGCTCGCGGCGAAAACCCGGTCGTTTCCTTCTCGGCTCCCGTCTCGCCTCCAGGCTGCTGGAGGGGAGGGAGAAGGAGGCGGCGGCGGGCAGGGAGGAGGGGGAGAAGCTGAGGGAGAAGGTGGAGCATCTCCAGGGAAGCCTCGCCGCGCACGCGTCGCTCGTCAAGGGACTGAAGACGGAGAAGCAGCTGTGGAGTCGTCAGCTGACCGAACAAGGTGAGCACGGTGTGTGTGTGCGTGCGTGCGTGCGTGCGTGTGTGCACACGCGTGTGTGTGTTTGTACGTCCATCCCTTCCTCCGTATGTCTGTCTGTCTGTCTGGCTGACTTTTTGAGCTATCTATATATCTGTCAGTCTTTCCGTCTGCCTATGTTTCTATTCATCCATCCACACATCCGTCCGCCCGCCAGACCGCCTGTCCATCCGGATGGATGGATGGATGGATGGATATGGATGGATGGATGGATGGATCCATCCATAGTTAGACAGGTTCTGTTTGTTCACATCACGACTCTCACTGCGACGTTCCCCCGTACGTCAGGTATCTCGCTCGTTCAGGATAGAGGGCGCTTGGAGCTGCAGGTCGAGGCGTTGACGACGGAGCGTGACGCGCTCGGCGACCGGGTCAGGCGAGGCGAGGACGAGGTCAAGGTCAAATCCAAGATCATCGACGACCTCTCTGACTCCGTGCGTCGTCTGCGAGCCGTGAGTAAACGCGCGTGGGGACGGTGGCGGTGGCGAGGGGTCGCGCGTGGGGGCGGGGGCTGGGGCGAGGGGTCGCGCGTTGGGGCGAGGGGTTGCGCAACCTGGGAGGCGGTAGCTAGGGATTCGATAGACATCAACTCCATCTTACTTGTATCCAGTCTTGTATTACGCCACATAATGCGTTTTTTAATTTTTTCATTATTATTGTTAGTCTTGCCGGCTTTTCCGCGGGACTTTTTCATGCTAGACTGTCGATTTTTCTTCTTGCCAGAGAATGAATTTATGATGTGGGTGATTATTTTAGATTACGTTCAAATTTGCGATTGATTTATCGATTATTTATGTTTGCAGGTGGCAGCAGAGAAGGAGGATGCAGTGAAGGCCTGTCAGGAACAACTGCTGGAGGAACAACGGGAACATGCCGAGCTTCTGAACAACGAGAGAACCGCGAACGCTCAGCTGCAGGTTTGTGGTGGCAGCAGCAACAGTACTATTATTATTATTATTATTATTATTATTATTATTATTATTATTGTTAGCTCATCTGACATAGTCAGATGCAGCTTGTAGAAATTCGCTGATCGTCCGTCGTGCCGTCCGTCGTCCGTACCCGTGCGTAGCGTCAACAGTTGGGGCACAAATTCTTTAACGCCGACGTACGGGTTCACGATATTCGGGACGTGGGAGAAGTAGGGTAATCCGAAAACGAGTTGTGTGTCGAACGCTGGGGGATCGGTCAAAGGTCAAAGGAATCAAGAGCGTGTTAAAATAACGTGAGGGGGGACATTCACTCCTTACTTAAAGGTATTAAGGAGGAAATGCCAGAATGTGCGGCGCCCGCAATCTAAACGGCATGAACCTAGGCTTCTGTGATAGGTCGAGTAAATAGGATCATGGTAGGAGAAGCATGCACTGTGCAAAATGGACGCGTCAACAGGTCAAAGGTCACATGGGCACAGGCAGATTTTACATTTTCTTGAGGACATGCGTCTTGACGGAGCCAATTTGAAATTTTTTGTCTCAGCGCGCTACCTACCATTTTTTATGGCTTTATTGACAAAGGACCATGAAATGTGCTTTCACTGACGTGTGAAGAGTAAGTGTTGTCTGATAACCTTATTGACCCTCAGACGGAGGCGTTAAACATGGATTTGTTAACTGTTAACAAAGGAGTGAACTGCTTTTGCTTATATTTGACTTAGAGCCCCCCTCCCCCACCCTCCCCCTTCCCCGCCATCCGCCGCAGCCCCCCTCTCCCCCACCCCTTCCCCCACCGCAATTCCCCCCGCCCCCCCCACCCTCCCCTACCTTCTATCTGCGATAGTGGGCGTTGTCCTAACAATGATGATGTACGCAACTGTGGTATTGCTGTCTTCGCAGCCCATCGTTGCTTTTTGGTTGGTGTCTGCATATCTGCCGCCTAACAAATGTTTCCGAGGGTACTACGCATACGACTGAAATTTTACGTTTATAATCGTAGCAACAGACCTCAGATGAGCCCAGACGCTCTGCGGCTCTTGTTATTATTATTATTCCGATTAGCCAATACATGGTTCGAGATAACTGTGCTCTTGTAGTCCATGATAGTGTGGCCGCGTGTTTCGTTCCATGTCTTCGTGTTTCGCTCCACGTGTCGTGCCACATTTATATTCTAATTATTATATTATTATTATTATTATTACCATTACTATTATCATTATTATTAATATATTATATTACTAACTCTGCTAGCAGATCCATGGTTCGAGAAAGCTGTTCTAATGGCTGTTTATTTATTGTTGACATGGAATGTAACGTGAAAACATGGAACGAAACACGAAGACATGGAACGTAACATGAAGACATGGAACGTAACGTGAAGACATGGAACGTAACGTGAAGAGATGGAACATAACATGAAGACGTGGAATGTAACATGAAGACATGGAATGAAACACGAAGACATGGAACGAAACACATGGGCATGCTATCAGCAATAGTAAGAGCACAGCTATGGATCATCAGCTAATAATAACAATAAATAAATATAATAATAACAATAAATAAACAGCCATTAGGTGCCGGGGTACAGGAGCAACGTGAGCGACTCTGCGATCGCAAGGAGCAGCTGAAGCAGCGGGCGGCCGACCTACAGATGGAGCTAGACGATGCTAGACACTCGCTCGGGTAGGAAGCCAATAGCTGCTAGCACGCGATAGCACGTGACGCTGGAGATGTGGGGTAGGGCTGCATGCCTCACCCCTGTTAAATCTAGTCGGGCAAAGAGTGAGTGACAGAGTGTAGCAAGATGTAGAGACCAAGGCAATGCGGTTACTGTGGCATGAGGTTCTCTGTAGGTAGCCAGTGTGAGCAGTTATTATTAGTAGTAGTAGTAGTAGCATTATTTTATATTATTGTTTTTATTATTATTGTTGTTGTTTTTGTTGTTGTTATTATTGTTATAATCATTAATATTAATATTATTATTATTATTATTCGTTAGGCTCGTGAAGAGTCAGTGGGAGAGGAAGGCTGAGTTTATCGGCTCGCTGGAGGGACAGGTGAGGGACATGAAGGAAGCCTGGCAGAGGAAGGAGGAGACGCTCACGCAGGAACGCGACCGCGCCGCCGACGCCGCGCGGTGAGCCAGGGGGAGCCACGTGTCCGGTCCGTGCGCGCGGCGGGAAGGCGGGTTACGGCGATGTGGAAGGCGGGAGGCGATAGGGCGTTGGGAAGCTGTGTAATGTTGTTCTCTGATGTTACATAGTATACCTGCATGCGTGCGTGCGTGCGTGCCTGCCTGCATGCGTGCGTGCGTACGTGTGTGTGCGTGTCTATATTATGTCTCTCCTTTTATTATCATTACACTTATTTTTATTGTTATAAGTAATGTTAATAATAAATCAATATATAAATAATAAAGTTAATAAAGATAAAAAAGATAATAAATGCATAATTTGCTATGTTACGATTGCGACTGCGTCTGTCGTCGTGGCGTGAGAGTTGATGCGACGTATCAATTCATTCGCTTGACTTTGCAGCATTGCCACTGAGAAGCTGAGAAAAGCTGATGAGTTGTTTCAAGAGGAGTCCCTTGCCACCAGGCAGCAGCACCAGTTGCAAATGGCGACGCAGTCAGTCGAGCTGAGGAAAGAACTGGGCAGAGCGCAGGATAGGGTGAGCGATCGATGCCATTCGCAAAGTTGGACGATGAGTCGGATTCAGCTTGTTTCGATTTAATTAGATCCATCTTTGTGCGATAATTAATTATTTACGTTATTTACGGCAGGACTAATTATGCCACGTATGATATGTACATTATAAATACATGTATACATTACAACAAAAAATTTTTTTTTTTTTTTTTTTTTTTTTTTTTTTTTTTTTTTTTTTTTTCTTTTTTTTTTTTTTTTTTCTTCTTTTTTTTTTTTTTTTTTTTTATTTTTTTTTTTTTTTTTTTTGTTTTTTTTTTTTTTTTTTTTGTTTTTCCTTTGGTAAACAAACAAATTTTTTTTGTTTCTATTAATATTATTATTAATATTAATATCATTACACATATACATGTATACATTAGATGTTTAATATTTCTATGTATGTGTTGTATTTGTGACCACTATTAGGTAGCAGAGGTGGAAGAGGAAATGAGAGAGCTTCTGAAGGAAACAACTGCAAGCAAGAAGTTACTAGAAGATAAAGTCAAGCACTGACACAAGCTTCAGCGACTTGAACCTAGTGCTTGTACCGTGACCTTCAACCCTGTGCTTGTACCGTGACCTTCAACCCCGTGCTTGTACCGTGACCTTCAACCTCCGTGCTTGTACCGTGACCTTCACCCCGTTTGTACCGTGGACCTCAACCCGTGCTGTTGTACCGTGACCTTCAATCCGCTGCTTGTACACGCTTGACCGTTGTCAACCTAGTGCTTGTACCGTGACCCTTCAACTTTGTGCTTTGTACCATGAATTTGATCCTTTGTGCTGATACTGTTAAGTTTAGCTGTTTACTCAGTTTCTACTTGATTTTGAATTTCTCTACCAAAGCATATTAATCTAAAAGTCTACCATATGGCGAGTGCATTTTTCGAATTGTTTTGTTTGAATTATTTATTTTTATAAACACGATTCAAACCGACTGTCCGTACTGACTTGTCAGAACTGACCGTCGATAGAATAATGGTAAAGTTCACAAGTTTCTCTTATCCGCATGTGGACAGAAGGTCCCGTCGCAATCAGCTCAGTTTCTCATACTTATTTTCCGCAGATGAAAACCGTGGTTTAGTTCGTGTTTCAGGCCAGCCGATTTGCGTTTTTAGCGCATCTGACATAGTCAAGATGCCAGCTTGTAGATATCGCATGATCGTCGTGCGTCCGTACCGTGCGTGCGTCCCGTCCGTCAACAGTTGGGCACAACATCTTAACGCTTCGACGCGTCACGGTCACCATATCGGGCGTGGGGGTCAATCGAAAACCGAGTGCGGATGTCGAAGCTGGGGGGTCAAAGTCAAAGCGTCAAGAGGTGTAAAAGACAGGGGGAAACATATCACTCCTTAACTTAGCTATAGGAGGAAAGGCAGAATGCGCAAAAATCTAAAACCGGCCTCGACCTAGGCTCGTGATAGTGCGGTGGGATCGCCACTTCGGTCAGGAAAAGCACTCCACTGTCCGCCCAAAATTGGAGGTCAACAGTGTCAAGGGTCAATAGCGCACAGGGCAAGATTTTCAGACATTATTCATCTGAGACATGGTTCTGACGGAGCGATTGATAAACTTTTTTCTTTCAGCGGTGAGCCTACGCACTTTTATGGCCCTTCTATTGAAACGGACCATGAAATGTGCTTCTCCACTGACGCTTGTGAACGAGCGAAGCTGTCTGATAACCTTTGACCCGCTCAAGAGGAGGGTTAAACATGGATTTTGTTGGACTGGTTAATCAAAGGGGGTAACGCTTTTGCTAATTAGAGGCCCCTCCCCCCCTTCCCCTCCACACCCATCCCCCGCTCCCCTCCCCCCCGGCCTTCCCCACCCTCCCCCACCCCTCCGCCCACCTCCCCCTACTCCTCGTTAGTGCGTGTCCTACACCTCAGATGACTGTGTACGCAACTGCGTGTCTGCCATATCCGGCGCCTCAACAAAATGTGGTACGCTACCGCACGGACTGAATATTTTTACGTTTATAATCGTAGCAACAGACCTCAGATAAGCCCAGACGCTCTGCGGCTCTTGTTAGAGAATAACCGGCGTTTACTTTAACGAATTTTACCGGAAAACTTCTGCCGTAATCATTGTTACAAGTTGGTTAGTTCTGATGTTCTTTTAATTCTTTGAAGTTCACCTACTCCTTCGTGTTCTACTCTCCTGTGTGTAATTGTACCTAGATGTAGATTATGTACTATGTATATAATCATTATGTAACTATGTTAAGTATCACTGGTCGCACATTTCGCAGCAAACCTTGCTCAGGGATCTGGAACAGGAGCGGCAGAGACGCTGGGAGGCAGAAGGAGCGACGACAAGCGCGGCCCAACAGCTGCATTCGTACGAAACGAAAGGTCAGCTTGTCCATTCAAAGACACGAGAATCACACGGACGGGTCCCGCCGTTTTTATTTGAGCTCGACCACATACTGGTTGCACACTCATTTCAATTCTCGACACAACAGCGCCCCTAGCTGTGTGTAACATTTTGATTCTCCCCACAACAGCACCCTCTAGCTGCTCGCGACATTTTGATTGTCGCCGCAGCGGCGCCCTCTTGCTGTATGCGACATTTCGATTCTTGTCGCAGTGGCGCCTTCTAGCTGCATGCAACATTTTGATTTGTTGCCGCAGCGGCGCCATCTAGCTGTCCACAACATTTCAATCCTTGCCGCAGCGGCGCCCCCTGGCCGCGCGTGATAATGCGCTTGTTTTTGACTCGGCAGTCTGTGAGGATCTTACGATGCAGGACGCGGCGGTGGAAGTGACGAGTCGACTCAAGATGGCCGTGAACCGCGAACACGACGCCAAGCTGCAGCTACAGAAGATCATCGGTAACCTGAGGGTAGGTCTGGTTGTCACGCGTCATCCGCTCACGTTCTCTCACTCGCTATTTCTGTTTCTCACACTCTCTCTCTCTCTCTCTCTCTCCTCTCTCTCTCTCTCTGTATTCTCTCTTTTTTTTTCTCTCTCTCTCTCTCTATCACTCTTTTTCCTCCCGCTTAGCTCTCTCTCTCTCGTCCTCTCCTTCTCCTCTCCTCGTCTCTCTCTCTCTCTGCTCTCCTTTCTGTCTTCTCCTCTCGCCCCTCTTTCTGTCTCTTTCACTCTCTCTCTCGCTTTTGTTTGCAGTCTGTTGTTGGGTTTGACGTAGCATCGGTTTGACGGGACGCAGCGTCGTGTATGTAATCGGGTTGGCTCTCCGTCCCCCTAGGTGGAACTGGAGGAGGCGAGGAGGCAGACGGAGAGTTCGCGAGAGGGGGAGCGCCGCCAGAGAGAGGCCATCAGGAAGATGGAGGCGTCCGTGACGTCACTAGAGAGCCAGCACGCCAGCAGACAGGCCGATGTGGTGAGTGCATGCCTGACAGACAATGTCATCGTGTCTCGATCCCCCCATAGGTCAACCCATTTTAGAACTAATAGAATAATTCCATAATTGCTTAGTTTTCAGGCCGTGAGTCAAGTAGTGAGTGCCTTGAATAAGCGATGCCTAGCACTCATGCGCAGTGTCTCTCTGCCAACTGGTTCTGAAGCTAAATGCAATAATAGCCAATAATGGAAAACTCCCAGATTAAACGTTTGCTGCTAGAACGCCTGAATGTCCAACACTAATGTCATGCAATGTCACGCAATGCCATGCAATGCCATGCAATGTCATGCAATGTCATGCAATGTCATGCAATGTCACGCAATGCCATGCAATATTAATGTCCAACACCTATGTCCTGAAGCCAGCGTTGACGTGTTTCTTCTGCAGGTGAAGCGGTGCGAGGAAGCCCAGCTGCGGTCGGCCGCGTGCGGCAAGGAGGCGGAGCTGCTGCGATGCACCGTGCGCAGCCTCCGTACCGACGTCTCGCAGCTGCAGGAGCTGCTGGCGACGCGAGAGATCAAACACAAGTGTGGCTTTGCATAGTTCGCACAGTCCTTGAAAAGTCCTTGAATTTAAGGGGAGTCCTTGAAAAAGTACTTTAANTCAAATATTCACACTACCGAAACCAGACTTGAGGAGGTATTCCAGCCCAGACCCTTTCATGAGCATACCAATGCAGCTGATAAAGAATATCAACAAGTGCATACCTCCTGGGCGCACTACCAGGTTTTGCCATCTATCTGGCTGCGCCCATCTGAACTGCATGACGACTTTATAAAGCTGCATATCGGCAACCAAATGGGTAAAAGTGCTTCCATGTTGTTGGATGAATCGTTCTGTGTTCAACATCGTTGTTAAGACAGTGTCTGTGTGAGCAGGTGGTGCATCTATCAGTGGCTCGAATATGTACTTAGTGGGTGGTTTAGGTAAGGTTTTCTGCTCTGCCAACCAAGCTTAACATGTGTCCTGACCACGCTACTGCAGATTTTCCTTCGTGTTCATTTTTTATCACTGTGCTACATCAGACTCCAGAGCTGATTCTACACTCTTCGCTTGATTTACAATATCTTCCAGTGGTGGGCCAACGTGAACGTCCATCACTGGAGGTATAGGTTTCTTTGGGCCCTGGTAATGCTTCATTTGCACTGCTGCCAGCTCCCCTAACTTCAGATTACTCATGTCCAACTTGTTTATTCTTGGTATAATCATAGGGGCAGCTTCAGGCTTTGTCAGGAAAGTTACAGCAGTAGTGGGCGGTTGTTGCATAAACTGAGATGCCATTGCATGTGTTTCACGCATACCATTAGGACTACAGATATTCAGGTCGTAATTTTCAAACCATGCACTCACATGACCACTTACATCTGAGAAACCTCTTGCAGGTAAGTCTTTCTCTCCAATGTATTTGCCTACTGACTTTCTGAATCGCAACACTTCATCATATGTGGCTTCTGATGGTCGTATGTTGTGGGTGTAATTAATCGAGGATTGTGCATGAGTGTTTACTAAACAAAACAATACCAAATATATTAAGATTGACCGAATATTACAGAAGTTATTGCAAGTTTAGCGTGCCTACCCCCTTAATTTATAAGCACTCAGATGGGAAAATATACGATGTGCATTTTTTGTGATAAAAAAATTGCCCAATTGTGCCAAAGTGGCACCCGGTGGATTCTGGTTCAAGATAGTCTAAAGATCAGGAAACCGCAAAAAAACCTTGTATATACCTGATTGCAACGTTCAGTCAAATTTCCCTACTCGGCAACTGGACTAAGGTGCATTGTCGTGTGAAATTTCCCCATTTGTTTGCGCTTGCATAGTATCATAGAATTAATATAATATTTTGTTGAAATTATGTGTTTAAAATTGATTGCAAACACTCATCGCGGAAGCTTGTTACAATAAATATTTCGGTGTGCGTCTTTTCAATAATCGTAGAGCACCGTGACTTATGAAACACTAATAAAATTCAAATTAGCCAACAGGTATGTGTGCTATCTAATACATAT
>NW_014580355.1:17321-22345 GCF_000485595.1 Priapulus caudatus | reverse complement strand
CGATCCTAGAAACAGTCAAGTTTTACACTACAGCATTTACTAATAGTTGCTAATACTAGCTGTCACCCTGATCATACCGATAGCATCGAGGCAGAGCTGCGTTGCTTGCTTGTGGATCTCAAGACAGCCGCGCATTGATTCACTGTGTAGGCCAGCCCCAACAGGGCCTTCATTCTGATAGAAGACACGAGGCTGTTCCATGCTAGCTCTGAGTACAAACAGTGGTATGACTGAGTGTAGCGGACGCTATAAATGTATTTATAATATGCATTTTTTTGGTTGTACTTTGATATAATTGTTTTTATAAAACTTATCACATCAATTTTTTTTGTTGTACTTTCATATTCAAACTATAATCTCTGCATGTGTGTCAGTGATATGATAGCGGATACACTTTACTAGCCTCCCTGTGACCGCCTCACTCCATTTTATTTATTAGAGAAAACTTGAAAAAAATGAGTCCAAGATGTTGATAGACAATTAGATGCAAATTTACTCTATTTTTAAACTGTTAACAATTTAAAACTTTTATTTATTGTACATGTTTGTATTATTCATAAGTGTCAAGTCTTTTATTATGAAATATATAACAACCCAGTGATTTAGAATATAGGACAAATTAGAGATATTTCCCAGGTCCCCAAGTGCGCCAACGCGTTTTTATGACAGTGTATCTTAACGATTATAATATGACAGTTCAGTCAGCGGTGAAACGGCCTAGTAATAAATTGAGAGCTAGAGAGTTCGATAGGACACAATGAAACTGACGTTCACTTCTACTTCTTTTCTGACTTCGTCTTTGCACGCGTAATGCGCTCTCAATGTGGCTCACAAATGGCGCTATAGCTGTTCTAGTGTACCATAGACCAAGAATATCACACGCGCACGCACACACGCATATACACATACACACGCACACACACGTCGTGTGTCAAATGCAGGTGATCTGGACATTCCTCTTGCTTTTCTGCCTAATGTTATGCAGCATGTAGCTCACAAGGGTCACATCAGCTTCTTTATGGTCAAACAGGCACTGGTTTTCTCCTATCATGAATGGGGAGGAGCAGCTGATCCGTGGGAATATCATTTCAATTTGTTGTTTCTTATTGTGCTCGCTTCTCATCACAAGCTCTCGTTGTGGCAGAACTGTGTTCGGTGTCAGGTTTAGTTTAGTGGCTGCGGCATTCGCATAGCGCCTGTCCCGCTCATGAGACTTAATGGAGCCATCATGATAGTAGTCAAATATCATGTACACCTCGTGATCCCTGGTTAGTGCTTTTTGGCAAGACTCAGCAAACTGTTCAACTGTTGAATTTTTTGGCCACAATATGTGATACATCATAGCATTTCCATCTACTAGTTCGAAATCTGGTTTGGTGGACAATCAAGTATACACTGCAAGTTTTGCAACAAGATTTGCATTATTGCCCTTTCTCAAGTCTCTATGCTCATCAAAAAGACGGAATGACACGTGTAACAGTATGTACACAGTGTACGCGAAGGACTACATTGTAGCGCGGTGATGCGGTGCGCAGTAATACCTAACTCTCTTACTCACCGGTCACAAAGCCGTAAAGCTGCATTATACGAGCGCTCATAATAAAAGCTCATAATCATACATATGTGTTGACATCGTCATTCGTCAGCACGGGGGCAAGCTCATAGCTGAACAATTGCTGCAAATCAATTTGTCTCTTCTGACTCACAACAAGCATGCGGGCATAAAGGTTCTCCATGTCGTACACTTTTTTGTCACCCACCTTCACACTTTTCTTGGTTGTTTCCATTGTTGTGATTCCTTTTTTTTAAAGGCGCGTGAAAGCCAGCTGGTAGTTTAGCTCTAACGTTAGAAACCATCGTCTCCCCAATAGCAACAGCATCGTGCACATTCACTTTTTCGGAAGCTACATGTCCATTGACAACTTTTATTACTCTATCAGTTTCACACTTTAGTGGATGTTGATGCTCTTGTAGTTCGTCTCTTATCTTTTGCCTGTCATTAGCATCAAGCTTCCGTCGTGCTCTGCCTTCTTCTTTGTGTTTGTCCCCTGTGTTTTTATTTACATATTCTGGGTACATGGTGTCCATGGACATAGAAACCATGTTGCAGATGGGATAGTATCCAGCCCGCTACTTGGTTAGCTGACATGGTCAAACCTACAAGACAACCCTTTGCTTTTCCATATCTAATATACATCTGTTCTCCAAACTGATCGCTGAAGACTGAATTCCAGACACCTTAATTGCTTGTGTCGACAAACATGCTCTCCTCAAAGAAACATTGCCTTTGCATCACATGGAAGTGTGAACTCCATTTCCATCAGGGACCAGACAGCATATCTGGCATAATTCCAGTGTGCAGCGGAAAAGAAGTAACAAAGCATTTGTTTGACACAGTAACAGTGTAAGTGCCAATCTCCTTACGTACGAACATGTGGGCAATCATTACTGGCTTGATGAGGCAATCAACCCATAGACGACCGGTTGGCGTACTCTTGACTTGCTCTAAGTACATTTGCAGGGACTCTACAGTGACATCTCCATCAAGAATGAAATCGTATAGAATGGCTGTCACAACCATACGTAACCCCCTCATGGCTTTAGGCCATGCTTTCCCGTTCAACATATTGTTCACACCACCGAATGCAGACTTGAGGAGGTATTCCAGCCTTTATCAGCTGCATTGGTATGCTCATGAAAGGGTCTGGGTGGTATGCACTTGTTGATGAGTTGCCCTCTTACATGAGTATGGATATACAGTCACATATGATGAAGTGTTGCGATTCAGAAAGTCAGTAGGCAAATACATTGGAGAGAAAGACTTACCTGCAAGAGGTTTCTCAGATGTAAGTGGTCACGTGAGTGCATGGTTTGATAATTACGACCTGAATATCTGTACTCCTAATGGTATGCGTGAAACACATGCAATGGCATCTCAGTTCATGCAACAACCGTCCACTACTGCTGCCACTTCACTGACAAAGCCTGAAGCTGCCCCTATTATGATTATACCAAGAATAAACAAGTTGGACATGAGAAATCTGAAGTTAGGGGAGCTGGCAGCAGTGCCAATGAAGCATTACCAGGGCCCAAAGAAACCTATACCTCCAGTGATTGACGTTCACGTTGGCCCACCACTGGAAGATATTGTAAGTCAAGCGAAGAGTGTAGCATCAGCTCTGGAGTCTGATGTAGCATGGCTAAGCACAGTGATAAAAAATGAACACGAAGGGAAATCTGCAGTAGAGTGGTCAGGACACATGTCAAGCTTGGCAGAGCAGAAAACCTTACCTAAACCGCCCACCAAGTACATATTCGGGCCACTGATAGATGCACCACCTGCTCACACAGACACTGTCTTAACAACGATGTTGAACACAGAACGATTCATCCAACAACATGGAAGCACTTTTACCCATTTGGTTGCCGATATGCAGCTTTATAAAGTCGTAATGCAGATCAGATGGGCGCAGCCAGATAGATGGCAAAACCTGGTAGTACGCCCAGGAAAGAAAGGAGAGATGAGCATGCTGACGAAGTAAGTATTCGAATCCTTGGAGCGCACTCTGACTTACATGCAGCAGATGCCCAGTATCACAAAGACTGTTATAGTGCCTTCATGAGTCAACGGAATACTGTTGCTGCACAGAGACGTGATGACGTTACTTTAAAGATCAGTGATTCTTCACTCTCACATGTCATCAACTTGATGAGCAACGACCTCAGACGGATGTGGACATCTTTAGAACTTCATGATATATATGTGAAGGCAGCAGACAGTACTTTACAAACAGTAAAGATTTCTCGTAGACAACTCCTTGTAAAGCTGACCAATCATTTTGGTAGTAACCTGCTCATCATGAGAATTGAGGGCTGCGCCAGTCTTTTGTGCTTTAGACAATATGCTCCGATGAATCTCAGTATAGTACAGGTCACTGACGAGGATGAGTCTGAAGTAGAGCAGGTGTCACGGAAAATAATTTCAGAAGCAAAAGCAATACCAAAGCCAAGTGATTATGATTTAAGCCAGTTCACACTAGAAAAAGCTATAGCTCACACTAGCACATCACTGCTGTCACTAGTCAGCAATCTAGTGTCCAATGGTGAAGTCACAAAAGAAGCATTGAGCCTTGCTCAGTCCATTCAATATAACATTACACATGCCTCAAACCAAACAACACTTGGACTGGCAGTGAAAGTGCATCATAGATTTGGATCAAAAGAAGCTACAGTCTTGAAAAATAACAGTTCAGGTCTGCGTACATACATGTCTTACTATGGTTAAGTAGCCCAACAAAGACAAAAACTTATGGCATATTAAAATAAAATATTGATAATTTTTATCAATAGATGGCAGTCCTTAATTTGTTGCTAAGTTACAGTGTTAATATTTATCCAAAATGGAAGACTGTTGTTTGTTTAAGTGCAGTAAGACTGAAAAGATAATCATTGCTGGTGCCTCAAGAATCACAAACATTATTGCTGCGAGCAAGGATCGGGGTGATGTTATCCATCATGACCTGGAACGTCAGCTTACAGTTGAGCCGAACCTAACTATAAAATGCCACAAATCCTGTGTATCAACATATACCTCTTCTCAGCATATAGAACGGTTGAGACAAAAACATGGACACTGTGATTATCCAGCCAGCAGTCAACCAGCTTGTAAGCGACGGTCAGCACTGTCTTCATTTGACTTCAAACTACACTGCATTTTCTGTGGTGAGAAATGCCTGCCACGTGAGAGCAAGCATCCAGGCAGATGGCGTGCAGTCTTTCAGTGTCGAACAGTTTCCCCATCAGGCCAGAAATCATTTAAAGAGCAAATTCTTCAGAAGTGTCTATGTAGATTCATAGTTATTGGCTTACCATTATGGTTATTGCTGTTACCAATTTAGTCTTGAGCATACTAAACAATTTAGTTTGCTCAAGACTACTTTAACGCGGAATGATTTTATAATATATGTGTAATAAATTGACAAGCTATGGCTTCGCTGATGGTTTGTGACGGCCATTTTGATTTC
>NW_014580355.1:10731-14892 GCF_000485595.1 Priapulus caudatus | reverse complement strand
GATGGCAGAACTGTGTTGTGTCAGTTAGTTTAGTGGCTGCCGCATTCGCATAGCGCCTGTCCCGCTCATGATACTTAATGGAGCCTCACGATAGTGCGTCAAATATTGCATGACACCTCGTGATCCCTGGTTAGTGCTTTTTGGCAAGACTCAGCAAACTGTTCAACTGTTGAATTCTTTGGCCACAATATGTGATACATCATAGCATTTCCATCTACTAGTTCGACATCTGTTTGGTGGACAATGAAGTATCACTGCAAGTTTTGCAACAAGATTTGCTTTATTGCCTTTTCTCAGTCTCCATACTCATCAAAAAGACAGAATGGCACGGGGGCAAGCTCATAGCTGAACAATTGCTGCAATCATTTGTCTCTTCTGACTTACAACAAGCATGCGGGCATAAAGGTTCTCTATGTCGTAACTTTTTTGTCAGCCCACCTTCACACTTTTCTTGTTGTTTCCATTGTGGTATTCCTTCTTTAAAGGCTCGTGAAATCCAGCTGGTAGTTTAGCTCTAAAGTTAGAAACCATTGTCTCCCCAATAGCAACAGCATCGTGCACATTGCACTTTTTTCGGAAGCTACATGTCCATTGACGATGTTTACTACTCTATCAGTTTCCCACTTCAGTGGATGTTGATGCTCTTGTAGTTCGTCTCTTATCTTTGCCTGTCATTAGCATCAAGCTTCCGTCGTGCTCTGCCGTTCTTCTTTGTGTTTGTCCCTGTGTTTTTATTTACATCTTCTGGCGAACATGGTGTCCATGACATAGAACCATGTGCAGATGGCATAGGATAGTATCCAGCCGCTACTTGGTCAGCTGACAGGGTCAACCCTACAAGACACCCTTTGCTTTCCCATATCTAATATATGTCTGTTCTCCAACCTGATCGCTGAAGACTGAATTCCAGACACCTTGCTTGTGTCGACAAACATGCTCGCCTCAAAGAACATTGCCTTTGCATCACATGGAATGTGAACTCCATTTCGCATCAGAGTACCAGACAGCATATCTGACATAAATTCCAGTGTGCAGTGGCAAAGAAGTAACAAAGCATTGTTTGACACAGTAACAGTGTAAGTGCCAATCTCCTTCTCTCTCTGCACGCACGAACATGTGGGCAATCATTACTGCTTGATAGGCAATCAACCCATAGCATGACGCGGTTGGCGTACTCCTTGACTGCTCTAAGTACATTTGCAGGGACTCCACAGTGACATCTCCATCAAGAATGAATCGTATAGAATGGCTTGTCACAACCATACGTAACCCCCATCATGGCTTTAGGCCATGCTTTCCCGTTCAACATATTGTTCACACCACCGAATGCAGACTTGAGGAGGTATTCCAGCCCAGACGCTTTCATGAGCATACCAATGCAGCTGATAAAGGACATCAACAAGTGCATACCTCCTGGCGTACTACCAGGTTTTGCCATCTATCTGGCTGCGCCCATCTGATCTGCCATGACGACTTTATAAAGCTGCATATCGCGCACCAAATGGGTAAAAGTGCTTCCATGCTGTTGGATGAATCGTTCTGTGTTCAACATCGTTGTTAAGACAGTGTCTGTGTGAGCAGGTGGTGCATCTATCTGTGGCCCGAATATGTACTTGGTGGGCGGTTTAGGTAAGGTTTTCTGCTCTGCCAAGCTTGACATGTGTCCTGACCACTCTACTGCAGATTTCCCTTCGTGTTCATTTATAGTTATTAGTAGATTCATAGTTATTGGCTTACCATTATGGTTATTGCTGTTACCAAATTAGTCTTGAGCATACTAAACAATTTAGTTTGCTCAAGACTACTTTAACGCGGAATGATTTTATAATATATGATGTAATAAATTGACAGCTATGGCTTCGCTGATGGTTTGTGACGGCCATTTTGATTTCTTGGCTTCTGATGGTCGTATGCTGTAGGTGTAATTAGTCTAGGATTGTGCATGAGTGTTTACTAAACAAAACAATACCAAATATATTAAGATTGACCGAATATTGCAGAAGTTATTGCAAGTTTAGCGTGCCTACCCCCTTAATTTATACGCACTCAGATGGGAAAATATACGATGTGCATTTTTTGCTGATAAAAAAAATTGCCCAAAGGGTGCCAAAGTGGCACCCGGTGGATTTCTGGTTCAAGATAGTCTAAAAGATCAGGAAACCACAAAAAAACCTTGTATATACCCGATTGCAACGTTCAGTCAAATTTCCCTACTCGGCAACTGGACTAAATATGAAGACGTTTAAGTTTCTTTCTCATACATCATAGCAGTAGGTTATCTTATGTGTATATCAACACACAGCAGCAAACATGGAGGTTACCCACATAAACCAGGGTGACATATCTGCTATATATTCATCTGCTCCGAACATCTTAGTGGACTTGCAGAATGGAACCCTGTGATCGATTCGCCGACCCATCCTAGTACCCTCGCGAACATCCGCCGCGTCCGCACAGCACGCCGCATCATCGTTGCTGCCGGGACGCGAGATTCGCTTACGTTATACATCGTAACAGATGATCTTATGTGTGGATCTTAATACTAGGATATGAGAATCACTTACGCCATACATCTTAACATGAGCTTATTTCATGCGTACATCTGTGTGAATTTTAATACGAGGATGTGTGAAGGGATCGTGATAAAGCATGGTTCATACAGGACTGAGAAAATTTTCAAGGACTTTTCAAGGACTTTTCAAGGATATTTTATCAGAAATTCAAGGACATTTTATCAGACATTTTATCGGAATTCATACACAAAACAAAACATACCTTGATTAATTTAATAACCCCATTCTTAATCACTGTCACCTCTAAAACTTACCTGACTCACAGTCTACCGAACACCGCCGTACTGTGGCAGCAGCAGCAGTAACGGCAGTAGTAGTAGTAGTAGTAGTAGTAGTAGTAGTAGTAGTAGTAGTAGTAGTGGTAGTTGTAGCAGTAGTAGCAGCAGTAGCAGAAGCAGTAGTAGCAGCAGCAGTAGTAGTAGTAGCAGTAGCAGCAGCAGCAGCAGCAGCAGCAGCAGCAGCAGCAGCAGCAGCAGTAGCAGCAGTAGTAGTAGTAGTAGTAGCAGCTAGCAGTAACAATCATCATCGTCATCATCATTATCATCATTATCATCATTATCATCTTCATCATCATCATCATAATCATCATCATCATCAGCAGCAGCAGCAGCAGAAGGCAGCGTAACCAGTGGTTACTGAGCGATAGCGTGGCTCGCATGCGCTCAGGGAACCAGTACTGCAATTGATCCGTGCCACATGCACGCACACATGCACGCACGCACGCACGCACACACGCACGCACGCACGCACAGCGACAGAATTCACGCAATAAAGATTTAATAATAATAATAACACGGTGATGTAATTTTTATTCGTGCATGCGTTACGAATGATCCTCATTACTAGATACCAGACATTCGTGACTGATCCTCGATCATTACTAGGTACCAGACATTCGTGACTGCAGACGTGTTGCAGACCGGAACAATTTTTTTACCTGTACTATGATATTAAACCCGCCTACAAGCAGACGCCCCCCAAGCGCGTGCGCGCGTGCGCACTTGTGCGCGTGTGTGCGTATGTCTGGCTGTCCATCAATCTGTGCGTGCGTGCGTGCGTGCGTGCGTGCGTGCGTGCGTGCGTGCGTGCGTGCGTGCGTGCGTGCGTGCGTGCATGCGTGCGTGCGCGTGTGTGTCAACAGCGTGGCGTGCTGTCGCGGTTACGGATGTTAATGTCACATCGGTGACTGACAGTGACTCATGCATAATGAATCATAATCAGCAATGATGCCTGCTTTCTCATTCGTAGCCAAAACCTGATATATGCATATATATATATATATATATATATATATTTATTTATTTATATATTTATATATGAATATAGTATGCGTTAATGAAGAGGGTAACCTTCATGGCTTTTATCCGTACGTGCGTGCGGGCGTGTGCGTGAGAGAGAGAGAGAGTGCGTGTGTGCGTGCGTGCATGCGTGCGTGCGTGTGTGTGCGTGCGTGCGTGCGTGCGTGCGTGTGTGCATGGGCGGGTGCGTACGTGCGTATGTGTGCGTATGTGTGCAAGGACGAGGAGACAATGAATAATCGCCACTTTGCGTATCAAAGTGTTCATCCACTTTATATTAACCTGATTAT
>NW_014580355.1:0-10721 GCF_000485595.1 Priapulus caudatus | reverse complement strand
CTCTTGCTCTCTCTCTCGTCTCTCTCTCTCGACGTCACCGCTCTCTCTCTCTCTCTCTCTCTCTCGTCTCTCTCTCTCTCTCTCACTCTCTCTCTCTCTCTCTCGCTCTCTCTCTCTCTCTCACTCTCTCTCTCTACTTTAATCGCACTTTAATCTCTCTCTATTTTAATCGACCTTCTCCTTCCCTTGCTGTGGCGCTATTTACCTCCATTGGGACCTCTCTTTCCCTCGGTGCTACCTCTCTGTCTAGTCTCTCTTCCCTTCTCGCTACTTTTGCTGCCTCTTGTAGGGTACTTTGGTTCTGCGCTATTAGTTCCCTTCTAATCGCCTTCTTAGCCAATCCGTCTATAAATGCTTCCACTAAAGTCCCCTGCATCCCCGGTGCCTGTCCTATCTCTCCCGGGTAAGCCGTCCCATACACCCTGGCGATGCGTTCCTCGAACTCCTGGATCGTCTCGTCCCGCCTCTGCGCGATCCTTTTCAAATCCTGTCTCGCAGCTAGCCGTTCGAACTGATCCCCGAATCTCACCCTCATCAGCTCTATCAGCTCCTCGCCCCCTATAGCCGCGTTCTCCCTTGTTTGTCGGATGCAAAAATCGTAAGCCGACCCTGCCGTCGTCATCAAGAGCACCTCTTTTAAATCCGCGTTTGCCCCCCAGCCGAGCGCCTATTCCCTCTAACTGCCTCTCATATTCCCTAAATTTCATGCTATCTACCTTCGCATTCCCCGTAACTTTCCGTATTTCCCGTCGTATCCCCTGTAGTTTCACCTCATCTCTTATCTCTCTTACCACTGGACTCAGCGCTTGTCCCATAATCTGAACGATATCCCCTATATTTATCCCTTGCGCCATCGTACGGCCTAGCTCTAGCGTCCCCCAAAATAGCCTACCTCAAACCCCCTTACTACCCGTTACCTGGCCCTGCGATTTCTGAAACGGAATGTGCATTAACTGCTGAAAAACAATCGGATTAGATCACTCATGCGTTAGCGCTACGTATCACGTGACTGAAATTTTATATTCTGGTCACTGCGGCATCATTTTATGTCACCGCGTGCTTCTTTAATTAAGCCACGCGTGACGGCGTGATCGTATTCACGTTCTAGTACCTTGCGAAGGAATAAGCCCGTTCGAGGATGTAAAACCCAGTCAGTGATACACAACGCAACACAGTAATTTATATTGTACACGCACTCATAGTATTTATTAAACCTGCTACTCCCGACACCGCATTATACAATCTCAACACCCCGTCGGATATACCGTCGTCCTTTACATAAACTGATGCGGAGCAATCACAATGATTAACTGTCAAACAAATAAGTAAACACAGGTACGTATCCCTTCACCGCATTACTGAACCGCCGTACGCTCCCTTACACGGAATCACAATAATCTAACTATCAAACCAATAAGTAAACATATGCACGCATCCCTTCACCGCATTACTGAACCGCCGTACGCTCCATTACACGTAATCACAATAATCTAACTAACGAACAAATAAGTAAACATATTTACGTATCGATCATCTTGGCGGCGGATTCTTGGGTAGCGTCGGCACGGCTGGTCCAGCACACTCTCTATCTCTTTACTCTGTTACGTTCGCTTTATTTATCTGCCTGACGTCCGCGGCCGACCTCAGTGTCTTAGGTCGATAGGCGTACCCCTCGTGTCTCTTTGTTTATTGTTATGCTGCTTTTGTTCCCCCTCCTCTAGGTCAGTCGTACTATGTACGTATAAGCTCCGTCCCATACTTGACCGATGGCCAGACAATGACGTAACCGTTTGTCGTTCCCGTCCGTACCGTGCTCGGTTACAATCAATCAAAAAATTACTCTATAACTATGGTACGTAAACTACACGATCAACATGCATGACTGTTTACGTGCGTTCAACACGTCGCGGCACGTATTTTCAATGGCTACAGTAACCTCAATATCAGTCTGAAAGTGAAACCCGCCGTGACCAATGAACTTCCTTTGTTTGATAAAGTTTGAATTAGCTGGCTAACATTATTTTATATCAGTTATATTGCAGCAATCACGATAAATATCATAATAATTAAAGCATCTCGGTATTCTATAAAACTCACCCGAGACCATGGTCAAGAACAAACAGATTCTTTCCAGACAAACAGTCGATCAGACAAACGATACCCGCATCAGAAATACAAGAGAAGCTTACTGGATCCACAATCTAAACACCATCCAACCATACAATACGGACTCAATTAACCTACGGGTAGAAATTCCTGGATGGATAGAAGACAATCACATTACTCCTGCCAGCATGGTATCAACGTGAGGCTATCCCTAGCCAGACGACCCCAGGGTAGCGAGCAGTTCGATGCCCCTTTTATACACATTTTATGATATAATATTATATGTTGTAATATATAATATATAATAATATACAAATTACAATAATAAATACACGAAATAAATATAATACACAATACATAATATACAATAATATATAATTGTATTTTGATTAAGAAAACACATTTTTAGTTCTGAAATGTGGTCGATAGATGGCGGGTAAAATGGTCGCCATTTTTATTTGGCCGTGGCTACGCGACCGGTTCGGGAGCGTCTATATTCAGGCCGGTAGGGAGATTACGGTACGCATATATTTGCTAATATATTGACTAATCGTGCGTCAATAAACTCAATATCACAGAGAGTATACATAGACAGGAGACATGTGTCTATAGGTATCTAGAATTTAGAAATTTAATCATCTGTAATTCACTTCGCGCGCACATATGTTGCTATATGTGACTACATCGTGCGTCAATAAAACTCAATATTCACAGAGAGTATTATTATGAATTCATAAGCCGGTACGGGAGATCATTGTGCATAATATAGTTTAGATACGCTATAGACACATGTTCTTAGCTATACTCTCTGTGAATATTGAGTTTATGACGCGCGATTAGTCAATATATTAGCAATATATGCGTACGTTATCTCCCGTACCGGCTTGAATATAGACACTCCTGACCGGTTCACAGTGGACCGGTTCCGGACGAGGAGTCGCTAGGCTACGCGTCCGGACATCCATCTCACACAGTGAGCTTGCGACACGTAGGGCCGCATCGCGCGCCACGCAACACACACACACACTCACACACACACACACACACACACACACACACACACACACACACACACACACACACACACACACACACACACGGTTGGTATGTTACTGTCTACGTACAGCCTATATGAATTTGCTGATGATCACAAATGATATACACCTCTTGTAAGCTCGGTTTAGTTGTACTTGCATGCAGTTACATGAAGCTTCTGAGATAGGCAGTAAAAAATTTGTAAATTGTAAAGAATGGCATATATTCTTATTTAGATTACAAACCTAATTCAATTTTTATTTAATTTTGGTAGCCGGATAACAGTTTTTTAGCCGGACATACGGTGAAAGCCTATAATGACGTCATAACATCAATAACGTTTATATATGATTTAGAACGTTTCGAACAGCCGACATGAGACGTCGACATTACACTAGGATACTGCAGATACAACAATGTTTTAACGACGCTGTGGCAAAATTTCTTTCGTTTTAAAATGTTCGTAAGAATACGCACAGTGAAACCAGACGGAGAAGCATTTACTTGACGGTAATAGATATAAATAAATAAATAAATAAATAACAAAATATATAAATAAATTTATTTGTTTATTTATTATATATTCATATATGCAATATTCTACAAATGGTACTACAACAGACTAAAATGGTCCAATGCATTAGTAGTGACCAGTGCGCATATATGATACGCGTATAGGGGGCTTTGCATGAGGTGGTTTACTTGATGATATACAATGCAATATACTATGAAGCGATCAAACAAAGACAAAATAATAATATAATAATAACAAACAGAAGAAGATTAGCAGAGGAAATGGAGAAAAGCAACTTGTAGCCCGAAAAACGCTTTATCTATATAATAACATGGAAATTAACAAATCTCAATTGATAATATTGCTGGAAATTAAGAAAAAATTCTTGACGGAAACTTATACAGTGAACATTTTTATAGAACCTTGCCAGATCATTCCGGAAAAACAATTGCTGTTATCGCTGAAGCCACAGATGACATGTAATCACCAAGCCAAAATTCCATTGTAACACCTGTTTACATCACTGGTGTAGTAGTCCTTGGTTCTGTACCGCTTTACATAGATAATATCCATGTTAACTGACGAAAAGACTGTGTAATATATGCGCTTAAATTACGAATTGCTTAATTTTACGTTGTTAATCAGAAGTAAAAGTAAGAATGTGTCTTACACACCCCCGCTTTTACATTAGACTTTAGAATGAAATGTGCTTGGACTTCGGTATTGGACAATCACGCATTAATAAGTAGTATATATATAAATCGATAAATTTGCAACATATAATAATTGCTAAAATCTCCTGTAGTTCACGTCACAATATTCCAAATACGACCCTCCGAATAATAAACCATTTACATGCGGTCTTATATATATATATAGCACACACACAGCACACACACACAACACACACACACACACACACGACACACTGGCACACACACACACACTACACACACGACACACACAGACACGCAACACGCACACACATGCACACACAGACACACACACATCACACGCACCGGCACACGCCCGCAACACACACACACTCCACACACATCAGCACACACACCTACACACACACACACAACACATTTTCACAGTATATATATATTATCAGGGATTAATAATGACAAATGTCATAATTTGTCATTATTGTATCCCCCGAACGACGAAGTTCGGTGGGACTCATGGATTTGGCATCGTGCGTCCGCGCCGCCGCCGTCGCCGGCCGCCCGCGCCCGCGCCGCCGCCGCCGCCGCCGCCGGCCGCAGAAGATTTCCTTGTGAGCGCTCACGGCTGCAGTTTTTCTCGGCATCATCTTTCAAATTTTGAATGACATGCGACTTATACGTAAAGCCGAAAGACACCTATCGTTATTGGTGTGGCGGGAGTCAATCGTTGCCATTGTAACAACATTTTTTGTCGAATAATTCTGAACGCTTAACTTCCTGCAATTTCATTACCCGAATTGTCATGAAATAATGTTGTATTAAAATTAAATATTAAAAATTTCTTAAAAAAAAAGAAAAGAAAAAAATATTTTTGCAAAAAAATATTAAAAAATATATAAATATTTTGATTAAAAATTTGTATTTAAATTTTATATTTAAATTTAATGGATGTTCGATTCAATATTATAATATATTATATTACATTAGTAATTCTATATATAAGGACATGTTATATCGGCCCTGTGTGCCAAATTCGATGAAAGAATCGGGGTAAAAGACACCACAACGCTGTACCTGTAGGTTCTACAATATTTTCCACAAACAACGTTGTTACCATGGGCCAACAATGACTCCTCCCACACCAACAAACAATTGCTCTTGCTTACATATACGCAACCTCCTGCTCAAATTCGCCCAGAAGCGGACCTGCGTATGCGAAGGCAGATAACGCATCGAGATAAACAGATATGGCGGAGATTTACTCGGCAACATCGCATTTCTTTGCGTGTATGATTGCGTAACTAATGTCGCATAACATATGCGCTTAACTGTCAATTTTATGGATGCATATATTCGTGTGCTGTTTGCGTGTGTGTTTAGTTGGTGTGTAGTTGTTTGTGTGTTGTGGGTTATTGGTGTGTGTGTTTGATATATATATATATACCAATTACACATGTTGCTGTTGGTTGTGTTACCATTATGATATAGTGATCAAGTACGCTTATGTGTAAATGTCGTTATTGATTTTTACCGAGATGGTCCATTTGGAATATTTGTTGACGGTGCGCTCTTACAGGAATTTACGAAATTTATACTGTTGCAGATTTATCGATTTTTATAATATACTAGCTAATATTATGCGTGATTGTCCAATTACGAAGCACATTCTCTCACTTCTAAGGTCTAATGTAAAAACGTGGGTGTGTAAAGGAACATTACTTTATTGCTTGATACAGCACCGTAAAATTTAAGCAATGTAATTAGAGGCATATATTAACACGTCTTTCTCATCTACATGGATATTATCTATGATAGCGGTTAAGAACAAGGACTTACTACACCAGGATTAAAACAGGGTTGTAAATGAGAATTTTGCCGGCTTTTGACTACATTGTCATTGCGGCTTAGGCATACAGAATTGTGCTTTCCGAATGGATATCGCAAACTGTTCTATAAAAAATTTCGTCATAGTATCCACAATTTCACTGGCTGCGATGAAATTTTTTTAGGCTTGAGATTTCCAAGCATGGTGTCATTATCGTAATTTATTTTACGTTTAATTTCCCAGGTTATGGATATTTAGCTAAAGCGTTTTTCGGGCTACAAGGTTGCTTTTTCTCCCATCTTCGTTTGCGTTAATCTTCTTCTTGAGTTTCATCCAGACGTTATTGTTACTTCATTAATTAATTTTTATAGTTATTTTTTTTATTCTGTACTGTTGTATTTTTTTATTGATTCGCTGCAGAGTTATTTGAGTACGATTTAGTTAATAGCACAAGTGAACCCACCTTTTCAGGCAAAGCCCCTTAATTACTACGTGCGATTTAATTATTATTAATATAGGCGCATCTTTTGTACGACTAAAGGCGATTGACCATTTAATTAAGAGCTGTGTTTGTCTGTGCTATATCTATTTCTTATGAAGCTCAGCACTAATAATATGTCTATATGAATTCTAATACGCAGATTGCTATAATCATAAAATCTACAAACCAAATAAATTTATTTATATATTTTTGTTATTTATTATTATTTATATACTATTATACGTTTACAAAACGCGCGTCAAGTAAACTGTGCCCTCTGTCCTCCACGTTCTTTTAGTTGTTTCTACGTGTGCCTTTGTCTTTACGAACATTTTTTTTTTAACCGTGAAAGAAAGTTTTTTGGCCCTACATGTATTTGTCGATCCGCTACTAAACGCATTTGTGTATGCTTGACAGTTACCTGTACTGAGCTGGTTTAATGATTCGATAGTCTTTCATTTTGTTTCGGCTGGTTTTCGAATAATACGATTGCTTTAGAATTGCAATTTTTAGATTAACAAGCTATTGTTTATACATTGATTGCGCTTGATAGTGCTCTTATTTTAGCCGTATTTTCCTGTTGTCAATATTAAAATAAAACTGATTTATCCGAGTTGCTACCAAAATTAAATAAAAATTGAATTATGTTGTTGTAATCTAAATATAAGTATATATGCGACTTTTTTTTAACATCTACAATACTTTATTTACCTGCATACCTCTCACACAGAGCTTCATGTACTGCAGCGAAGTTACAACTAAACGAAGTTACAAGAATTTGTAATATTTTGGGTATATCCACAAAATTCATTTTTAGGCTTTTGTACGTAGACCAGTTAAAACATTAACCATACCGTCGCTGATGTGAGTGTCTGGTGTGTGTGGTGTGTGGTGGGGGTGAGGGAACTCGGTGGCGGTCGAGTGCGTGTAAATTCACTTGTTATGTGCTCCTCTTAACGAACCGTCCATAATTAATTTACCCATGTATGTTTACCCTGTTGTCTTACCTTTGAGTGTGTTTTTGTTGCTGGTGGTGTGTCGCAAGTCCACTGTTTAGTATTGAAACGTGCCTCTGGAACGGTATCTTAAGACGATCTTCCACGTTCCTCAATCGAATACTCGCTTGCGATCCCCCACTGTGATAGCCATGCGTCGAGGCAGTATGTTCTATAATTTTTCCTATGCATTGTTCACGGCTTGCACTAAGCGATTATACGTAATTATTATAAATTTAATAGCTAACAAATACTAATTTGACTAATCCGCGCGTCAATAAAATCAATATTCACAGAGATATCAGTAGTTAAGTACCATGAGACGTGACAACATGTCACATTATTATCGAGTATCCGTAGAATTTATTATTATGCAAAATTGATCTCCTGTACCGCGTCTGTCTCACTTATACATAATAATATCTCTCTCTGCTGAATCATTGTAGTTTTATTGACGCCATTACACAGAATTTAGTTTAAATTACAATAATTATTAGCCGCGCTCGGAACTAGTGAATTACAGCGATGATTAAATTCTAAAATTCTAGATACCGTATAGGACAATGGCTCTAGCTATATCTTTTGTGAATATTGAGTATATTGAGCACGATAGGTCATATATTACAAATATATGCCGTTACGTAATCTCCGCTAACCGCCTGAATTAAGACGCTCGCAACCGGTCGGTAGCCACGGCAAGGGAATAAAATGCGACATTTTACTGCCATCTATGAACCACATTCAGAACTAAAAATGTGTTTTCTTAATCAAAATTAAACCCCGAGATTATATATTATCTGTATATTATGTATGTGTTTTTCTATATATTAGATTTATTATTTTAATTTTGTGTTATTATATATATATATTACAACATGAGTGATGGATATCATAAATGTGTTAAATAAAAGGGGCACGAACTGCTCGCTACCTGGGGTTCGTCTGGCGGAGTGAGCTGCGACGTTGAGTGAGCCAGGCTGCAGGGGGAATGGATTGTGCTTCTACTCATCCAGAGATTTCTACCGTAGGTTTAATCATTTGAGTCCCGCTTTATTCGTTACTGGCGTGAGTGACTTTTCCGGTTATCTTAGATCTGTTCTTGCTTGAACTCTGAGTAAGTCTATCTCACTTGTATTTCGATGCGGTATCGTTTTGATCTATACTCGTACTGTTGCTGAACAATCATGTATGATCTATGACCTCGATGTTCGGTGAGTTTTATAGATAATACCGAGTTCGCTTTAATTTTTTTATATTTATCGTGATTCTGGCAATATAATGATATAAAAATAATGTTTAGCCACTAATTCAACTTTTAATCAAGACAAAGAAGTTTCCATGTGTCACGCGGGTTTCACTTTCAGCGATATTGAGGTTACTGAGCCATTGCAGAATACGTCACACGACGTGTTGAATCGTCTACCGTAAAACAGTCATGCATTGTTGAGATCGAATGTAGGTTATGATCGTCCATGTTATAGAGTAATTTTTGGATTGATGTGTACCGACACGGTACGGCGAACGAGCAAACGGTTACGTCATTGTCTGGCCATTCGGTCAAGTATGGGACGGAGCCTATACGTACAGTAGTACGATCTGACCTTAGAGAGGGAGGGAAGCAAAAGCGGCATAAATAATTAACAAAGGGGAACGAGGGGTACGCTGACTTCGACCTAATGCACGAGTCGCACGCGGACGGTCGGGGGCAGATAAATAAAAGCGAATTTGTTACAGGTAAAGATATAGAGGTGCTGACCAGCCGTGGTCGACCTACTACCCATAGAATCCGCAGCCAATGATTTACATACGTAAATTATGGGTAATTTATTTTGTTTTGAAGTTAGATTATGTTGATTTTACGTGGTAAGGGAGGTGACGCGGTTGCAGTAAGGCCGGTGAGGGATACGTGCATACGGTAATGTTGAGTAGTGATGTACTGTAAGGAGTACGCGGTCAGGAATGCGTGAAAGGGATACGTACAAGGCACTGATGGATAGTAGATCGTGTGAGGTCCGCATCAGTATGTAATAGGGACGACGGGGTATATAACAATGTGTGTGAGATGGTATGAATGGCGTGGGTGCGGGAGTAGCAGTAGATATCTTGGTTGTGTGTGGACGAAAATATAAATGTGACTGTGGTGTTGGTGTGGTGAGCCACTGACTGGGTGAGCATGTCGCGAGCGGGGAGGCCTTGTGCGCAAGGACGAGAACGTGAATACGATCACGCGGTCGGCACGGCGTGCTTGAATAAAGAAGCACGCGGGTACATGTAAAAGGAGCCGCAGACGCAGAAGATTAAAATTTGCGCACGGGATGACGAGCGCTAAACATGAGTGAATCTAATCGATTGTTTCAGAGTTGAATGACATCCGTGTCAGACAAATCGCAGGCCATGGTAACGCGGAGGTTAAGGGGGGAGTTGAGGCTGATGGTAGGGACGCTACTAGAGTGAGTGGTCACGTGTAAAGTTCGGCAAAGAGAATTAATAATTGTTACGGCTGATGTGTGTCACATCTATGGAAAGGCGCTGAGTTCCAGTGCGTTAAGAGAGATAATTAGAGATGAGCGGTGAAACTGTACAGGGATACGAGGAAATAGCGGAAAGAGGGAATGGCTCCGAGTAAACGATAGCAGAAATTCGTAAGGAATAGTGAGGAGGCAGTTAAGGGAATTAGGCGGCGCATTGTCCAGGGCCAGAACGCGGAGGTTGAAAAAAGGTGTTATGTTAGCAGGATCGACGCACGGAGTCTGAGGGGCGGGTGTACAGACTCAGGCATGTGTTGCATCGACAAACATTGGAGGGAGGAAGCGCCGGTTGAGTGCTTTAACAAGGACGTTGGGGTGGCGGAGGAGACGGGTGTCTGGGTAGTATGTACGTTGTAGGTGTGTTAGAGAAATTTGTGTAGGGATTCAGTGCGAACGGCTAGCTCGGCCGAGACAGGAGTGTGGAACGCGTGGACCTTCCGTCGGTCTAACTTCGGAAGCCTGGGGACGGAGGGACGGCAGCCAGTACATGGGAGATATGGGTCCGGGGAGCGAACGAGGTCTTCCCGGCAGATACGTGGTGAGGGACGCGGAGTCCTACCACGGGG
>NW_014580354.1:25426-26984 GCF_000485595.1 Priapulus caudatus | reverse complement strand
GAGAGAGAGAGAGGGAGGAAGAGCGTGCGCGCGGGAGAGAGCGAGAGCGAGAGAGCGCGCGTGAATCTCGTGTGCCTGTTGTCATGTAAATAGCACGTTCAGCACACGCAGTAGTATGCGGCCCTCTTCACCTATATATCGCGTTACGTAGCGTGAAGGGCGTGTGAGGTGGTTGCTATGCACCCGAACGCGCTCTCACCCGTGTGTTACCACACAGGGAGAAACGTGGGAAGACTGGTAAAGCTGGCAAAGCTAGCAGGCTGGCAAAGCTGACAGGCTGGCAGTGTCGTCTGCCTGTGCCGCTGTTACATTTGGCTTCTGTTATAGATCTTGCCAGATGTTATATATATATTGCCAGATGTTTTATATCTTGCCAGTTGTTATATATCTTGCCAGCTGTTATATATCTTGCCAGCTGTTATATATCTTGCCAGTTGTTATATATCTTGCCTGCTGTGCTATATCCTGCCTCATGTTACATGCATTGTCTCTTGTCGTCTGCAGGGAACCTGTCAGGATGGCACCAAGGTTACTGGTCAGCACACCTACCACCAGGTGGCGCTCAACGAAGCTGGTCATCGTGAACTCGGCGATAACCTGAAGGCCATTAGAGCTCAGGTATACTAGCATTAATCATATATATATATATATTAACTTGTTAATTAATTAATTAAATAATAATAATTTTATTTTTTATGAGAAATTTAATGTTCTATCCTTCCTATTTGCTTCTCTCTCTTCTTCTTGCCCCCCCCCCATTATTCTCTCGCCCTCCCTCCCTNTATATATATATATATGTATATATATATATAATATATATATATATATACAACATGTGATGAACTCATAAGATGAACTTTATAGCGATTTGTACTACATTATTATTCTGTGTAATGCCCGTTTCGGGTTCTCACTAGGCGTATATATATATATACATATCAAGAGTACATAATGGAGATAAGTATATAATAAATCTCTATTAACTACTCTTGACACATATATATATCATATGTAGAGACGTAAGTAAGACGTAAGTAAGAGACGTCTTCTGCCGCGCCCGTTCGTCACCTGGCAGTCACCTGGCCAGGTTAATGAATCTATTCTACCTGTAACACTTTGTAGAGAGAGACAGCTGTGGTATACGCCGTGCTCAATGTGTGTGTGTGTGTGTGTGTGTGTGTGTGTGTGTGTGTGTGTGTGTGTGCGTGCGTGTGTGTGTGTGTGCGTGCGTGCGCTGTGTGCGTGCGTGTGAGTGTGTGCAGTGCGTGCGTGTGAGTGTGTGCGTGCGTGCGGCTATAGTAAGAGGTGAGCTACAGAGCCAGACGCCTGCTGTGTCGGCGGTGACGGCAGCTGGTGTCCTGAGACCTAACACCCAGCGCGATATCAGAACGCTCTCTAACTCGTCAGAGATGGAGAGAGAAGAAATAAAGAGATAAAGAGTGTGCGCGCGTATGTGCATGTATGAAAGAGAAAGAGAAAGAGAAAGCGAGAGAGAGAGAAGGAGAGAGAGAGAGAGAAAGAAAAAGAGAGAGAGAGAGAGAGAGAGAGAGAGAGAGAA